>NC_042976.1:10191880-10471880 GCF_901001165.1 Salmo trutta | reverse complement strand
TAACCTTGAAATCTCTTCTCTCATACAACATGACACGTCATATACCAGGTTTTCATTTTGAGAAAAGTCCCCATATGCATTTCAATTAGTTTTTCTTTCACAGATTCTCTCTTCCAGTTCCCACGCAATGGGGCCTAATCAGTTGTGCACCTTTAGCTGGGGCCTGTCTGTGTGTGAGAAGTCTCGTGCGTTGTCTTTGCGCAGGCCTAACCGTGTTTGCAGTGGGATTACGAGGGCTGGGGGGGGGTTGTATGAGGGCTTGGGGGGGCTCAGGGTGGCCGGGGGCTCAGGGGCATGGGGTGACCGGGTAAAGGTAGCCATGGGAGGACCCCCTGATGGTGTGGAATGCTGGTCAGAGAAGGGTGGTGGTGGGGGGGAGGGGTGGGGTTTGGGGGGGTCCAACACTCTGGAGATGGGGCAGGTGATTTTGTGTGTCCTATCAGTCACCAAAGCTGTGACAGAGCTGAACATTGTAGTACTACAGGCCTCCTTGCCCCCCACCCTTTGGGGCTCAGCTGAGTTGTGAGTGGGTGCTGTGGGGGATAGCTATACTCCCCAATTTCAGCGTAGTTTATTTCTCCTAAACGGACATATGGTGTAGAGATGGATGCATTTTAAAAGGCCTCGCTATCCAATTTATTTCGAGTCAAATGTATTACATTACATCTACGCGATTGCATTGATCAACTACAATTTTATTTTCAATGTGACAAACACCTGGTGTAAAGGCTGTTGTTCCCGTGTTGTAAGAGTAGTCCTCCAAGACAATGATAGTTTAATGGGTAGTTATTCTAAACGTTTTATTTTATTCATTGTGTGTGATGGTTCTAGTCTAGACAAAGGATCTGTAATTGGACTTGACTCATTATAGTATAGGACATCGTCATACTGTATGTTACAGAAAACAAGACTCCAACTGAGCCCTCAATGAGACAATGCATCCAAACCGACTCATTTGTCATTTACAATCATATGGAAAAAGAGTTTGGCACAAAGACATTCCATTTCTTTCCATTTGTATTTTGTGTGCTAATACCCCCTTAGAGTCGATTAACGCTGCTGTGCGTCGCACCGTGACATCAAGTTGAATATTGAATATCTCCCTGTGTGTTTGTGCTAGAGACTTATCGTTTATCGTTGTGGCTGCAACTCAATCCCCTCTTTCCGCCAATATAAAGTGTACACCGATTACATGACATGCGGCTTGTGAAAGCTGCCTTTTTCTACACAATGCAGTCAAGAAAATCGTCACAAATGCATCTGTAAAACCCGAACCGTGTGAGCTACAGCTGAACTCTCTGTCACAGATGTCCACATTTCGAAGAGGTCTTCTTACAAAACCGACTGTCCAGACCGATGTCCAAACATTTTCTTTTTATACGTTTTCTTATATCTCTAAGATATAGGACAGACACTTCAAATCTTTGTTCCTTATGATTCATTGTTTTGACTTTCTGTTATGCCTTTTATGAATGTTCTATTCAATGTGTTTCTATGGGCTATAGTAGTAAAGGCCAAATTCAATATTTCATATTGTTTTTTCTATACCTACAGGGGTCCTAAAAATGTAAATCATTTTATGACCGTCTTAAAACAATTTCATATGTTAGCTTAGTAGATAATCCATTTTAACGGTTTAGCCATGTAGGGGTATTCACTCATTATCACTTTCATACAACGGGTTACCAACATATTCAAATAATAATTGACATAGTTACATTTTTTTTAATGAATTTATTCATACTGTTTCATCATTATTCTACAATGTAGAACATAGTAAAAATAAAGAAAAACCCTTGAATGAGTAGGTGTGTCCAAACTTTTGACTGGTACTGTATATCCAGACAAATGATGCTGATTCATGATTTCAACTGGCTGAGAAAAGCTGCCAGACTGTGTCGTCCTGACTCCCAACACGTTTAATGGGACAAGCTGGAACGAATGTCAATATTGAAGCAATGTGCCAAATGTCGGAGAGACAGACAGCAAGGTTAATACAAATCTCCGCTGTTGAAAACCAAATGTTAGTCTAAAAGAAATGTGAGATAATGTCTAGATGCTTTTTACAGTTGAGATCAAGTTTATAAATTGCCTGGCTGGGCTGAAGAGATAGTGGATTGCGCAGTGAGATGGAATAGTGAATAGGTATTTCAACATCATAGCCTTAGCCGGTAGTAACTTGTGGAATAGACACTGACTAGAACGTGGTTTTAACCAATCAGCATCCAGGATTTGACCCACCGTTGTATAATATGAATTATTAAATGTATTACTTCTAAAAGCCTACCTCTGCCCCTCCCTTCCCTACAATGTAACATGTCTTTCCAACTCCTAAAGCGCCAAGCCCTTACATCCCAATCACAAATTGTTGCGCTCTTTTCTTCGCACTTCATCGGGTGCTTCAGTGGGACTGTCCCCTGTATTTCATGTCTGGGTAGAGATGGGGAGTGTGGGGGTAGGGGGAAGTGGGCAGCAGAGCAGAGGAAGGGTACAGGTTGCGTCATGGTACCCGAGGTGTCCCTTTTTGTGCGGCCCGTCAAACGTGGTTAACATGAGCAGAGCAGAGAGCGGGCCGACCCATGGTGGAGGGGAAGGGGGGGGGGTTCTCTTTCTACGTTTCTCTTTCTCTCTTTCCCTCCCTCCATCCTCCCTCCTGTTTCTCCTCTTGGCTGAACACAAGCCCTCTGTCATTGTTTTGTTCCGTTATTTTCCCCCCAGGCACTCCTCAGTGTGTGGGCCAGGCGATAGCTGACAAGGTGCTTCAGAATGCCGGGAGCCCCCGCTAGACAGATTGTAGCTTAGCGTGCTGTAGCAGAACCAGGGCCTTAAACAGTGGGCAGTAAACCATAAGACAGTGTTAGTTACCCCCCCCCCATACCCTCTTTATTTGTCCTGTAAAGTACTAACAGAAACAGTTATACCTGACGGTAAAACTAGAGTTTACAAGCTGCTCTCCCTTTGTTAGGATTTGCATAAAGGAGTGACGAGGTTTGAAAATAACCAGTATGAGCAATGCCTCCTCTAAAGGAAAGAAGGAAATAGGAAATAGAGAGAGGGAACACGTCGAGGTTAGGGAGATGTTTCTGGGTGTGGGAAATGCTACTTGTTCTATCCATCAGACTGTTTCAGATCAACATGCTTGTTGTGCGATGAGATTCAGAAATCTAAGTTTCTGTGCAAAATCAGACCCCCCCCCCCAAAAAAAACTTTAGCTTACATTTTGAATGAATTTCATTCCAAAAAAACACATAACGTACACCGCTAGTTTCTGATGACAGTCTAGCCTGTATAATGTTGATGATATAAGCCTCTGTTGGATTTGATTTTGCCTGCGTCTGAATGAGCGCATGAGCCTGGCACGCAGCACCTGCCTACAGGGAGGTATACAGTCATTTCATCGCTCTAACAGGATTAGGTTGGGCTGTAATTGATTCATTTACAGTGAAGGGAGGTGACAGAGCCCCACAATCCAGCACTGACTCCATGTGTCAATTTTATTACATCAGCCAAGATGAACTTGAAAGGTTCCCTTTGTATTCACTCGTTGGCTGTTTGTGCCTCTCTCTATTCAACACAGGACATTGATAGGTGTTTTCTCTCTCTCTCTCTCTGTATTACCAGTTGGAACAAGGTAGCACATCTACAATGTACTGTATCTCCATTCATGTTTTAAGCACATTAATGCAATGAAAACTATATTATCTAAATTACTTGTAGAAATAGATTGAAAGACATTGAGATACAACTGAGGTTACCGAGGCTAATTGATGTTTCCCTGCCACCATCATCCTGCTTGTTAGATTGGGAGCGATTGTTTTTAATGAGCACACCAAACCTAAGGGCTAAGTTGATGAAGAGGATTGTGGGTATCTGTCATGCAGCTGTCTGTCATCTTTGTTTGTGTGTGGTCGGTGTGTGTGTGTGTGGGGGGGGGGCATAGCCCTAGCCTACGTTGGTGGGTGGAGGGCTAGAGGAATAGAGGTATGGGGGGGTGGAAGGTGGAGGGTTGGAGGGGTAGAGGGATAGAGGGGTGGAGGGTAGAGGGGTGGAGGGGTGGAGGGGAAGAGGGGTGGAGGGTAGAGGGATAGAGGGGTGGAGGGTAGAGGGATAGAGGGGTGGAGGGGTGGAGGGTAGAGGGATAGAGGGGTGGAGGGGTGGAGGGTAGAGGGATAGAGGGGTGGAGGGGTGGAGGGGTGGAGGGTAGAGGGATAGAGGGATAGAGGGATAGAGGGATAGAGGGGTGGAGGGATAGAGGGGTGGAGGGTAGAGGGGTGGAGGGGAAGAGGGGTGGAGGGTAGAGGGATAGAGGGGTGGAGGGGTGGAGGGGTGGAGGGGAAGAGGGGTGGAGGGTAGAGGGATAGAGGGGTGGAGGGGTGGAGGGTAGAGGGATAGAGGGGTGGAGGGGTGGAGGGGTGGAGGGATAGAGGGATAGAGGGTAGAGGGGTGGAGGGGTGGAGGGGTGGAGGGGTGGAGGGGTGGAGGGATAGAGGGATAGAGGGATAGAGGGATAGAGGGGTGGAGGGGTGGAGGGGTGGAGGGATAGAGGGATAGAGGGATAGAGGGATAGAGGGATAAAGGGGTGGAGGGGTGGAGGGGTGGAGGGGTGGAGGGTAGAGGGATAGAGGGTAGGGTAGAGAGATAGAGGGTAGAGGGTAGAGGGATAGAGGGATAGAGGGTAGGGTAGAGAGATAGAGGGTAGAGGGTAGAGGGATAGAGGGGTAGAGGGATAGAGGGGTGGAGGGTAGAGGGATAGAGGGGTGGAGGGTAGAGGGGTGGAGGGTAGAGGGATAGAGGGGTGGAGGGTAGAGGGATAGAGGGATAGAGGGTAGAGGGTAGAGGGGTAGAGGGGTGGAGGGGTGGAGGGTAGAGGGATAGAGGGGTGGAGGGGGGGAGGGTTGGATGGGTAGAGGGGTAGAGGGATAGAGGGATAGAGGGTAGAGGGATAGAGGGTAGAGGGATAGAGGGATAGAGGGATAGAGGGATAGAGGGTAGAGGGATAGAGGGTAGAGGGTAGAGGGATAGAGGGTAGAGGGTAGAGGGATAGAGGGATAGAGGGTAGAGGGTAGAGGGGTAGAGGGTAGAGGGATAGAGGGTAGAGGGATAGAGGGTAGAGGGTAGAGGGATAGAGGGTAGGGTAGAGGGATAGAGGGTAGAGGGTAGAGGGATAGAGGGTAGAGGGTAGAGGGATAGAGGGATAGAGGGTAGAGGGTAGAGGGATAGAGGGTAGGGTAGAGGGATAGAGGGTAGAGGGTAGAGGGATAGAGGGTAGAGGGTAGAGGGATAGAGGGATAGAGGGTAGAGGGATAGAGGGATAGAGGGATAGAGGGTAGAGGGTAGAGGGTAGAGGGTAGAGGGATAGAGGGATAGAGGGTAGAGGGATAGAGGGGTGGAGGGTAGAGGGATAGAGAGATAGAGGTGTGGAGTTGTAGAGGGGTGGAGTGGGGTGCAGGGCAGGGCAGGCCAGGCCGGGGGGTACCTCAGGCTAGATGTCTGAATAGGGAGTTTGTCCCCATGTAAACCAGTTCACCTGAAAATAATGGTCCCTGTCCCAGAATGGCCATGCGGCAAGACTCCTTCCCTCCTTCCCTCCCCCAGCCCCCTGTCTCCTGTCTGTTAATGAGCCTGGGAAAGCAAGCCCCCGTGCAAAACTAGGTGACCCACTGGGCAGGGCCTGCCTGCCGTGGGGAGGTGTGGGGGTGGAGGGGATTGAGGATGAGGGGGGCAGGTCGGGCCCCACGTCTCAGGAGGCTCCTTTGTTTGCACGTCTGGGACATGAGTAGAAATATGAAGATGGTGATATATGGCTTGGTTCATGCATTTTGGAGTAGAAGCAAGGAAGTAGAACGGTGTTGGTTAGTTTGTATAGGGACGTTTGAGGTTCTACTTTAGGTGGTGTTGTTGTATCAGTTGTGAATTATATCCTCAAGATTTCTTAGTGTAAATGCTAATGATATGTTTTCTTCTCTACGTGATTATGTTGAATCAAATGAAAGAGATGCTACAATATTGCTCCACATTGATAATTGCTGCCACCCTCTCCCTGTCATATGCATGTGTGGTTAACAATGCGCCACAATTCACTCTGAGTTTAAATCTAGGTTAAATGCAAATTGATCCCAGCGATACCAGACAATAATTACAATGTTACTTTATGTGTACGTGCACTAGACCAGAAGATAATTCATTAAGACCTGGATCTGTCTACTGTGGAGTGGACTCTCCAGTCAGTCACCATTCAAGTCAATAGACTAAAGTAATTATTTGAGCCTCTCTGCTTGCTGTACAACAACAACACACACAAAGACCTTTTATGATAAAAGACCCGGAAATGTAGAAGCAACTGAATTTTCCCCGTAGACTGAGATATTATAGGACATGTCACAGAACAATATGAGGCAGTTTCAAATGACAATGGAGCCAGCTTTACAAGACGTCTCTTAAATAAAATAATACTTGTTCTCGTTTTGTATTGAAGGGAATACAATTTTGACCAGATACAAAACTAGTATTTCACAGTAAACAAATTGGCAAAAGACTTTCAGCACGTATATAGGGAAGGACACTCAACAAGCACGGCACTTACACAAATGACTGATGAATGGCTGAGAGAAATTGATGAAAGAAATGATTGTGGGGTCTGTCTTGTTAGATGTCAGGGCAGCTTTTGACATTATTGATCACAGTCTGCTGCTGGAAAAACGTATGTTTTAAAGCTTTACACCCCATGCTATAATGTGGATAAAGAAATACTTGTCTAACAGAACACAGAGGGTGTTCTTTAATGGAAGCCTCTCAAACATAATCCAGGTTGAAGCAGGAATTCCCCAGGGTAGCTGTTTAGGCCCCTTGCTTTTTTCAATCTTTACTAACGACATGCCACTGACTTTGAGTAAGGCCAGTGTGTCTATGTATGCGGATGACTCAACACTATACACGTCAGCTACTACAACGACTGAAATTAATGCAACTCTTAACAAAGAGCTGCAGTTAGTTTCGGAATAGGTAGCATGTAATAAGATAGTCCTAAATATTTCCAAAGCTAAAAGCATTGTATTTGGGACAAATCATTCACTAAACCCGAAACCTCAACTACATCTCGTAATGAATAATGTGGAAATTGAGCAAGCTGAGGTGACTAAACTGCTTGGAGTAACCCTGGATTGTAAACTGTCATGGTCAAAACATATTGATACAACAGTAGCTAAGATGGGGAGAAGTCTTTCCAAAATAAAGCGCTGCTCTGCCTTCTTAACAACGTTATCAACAAGGCAGGTCCTACAGGCCATGGTTTTGTCTCACCTGGACTACTGTTCAGTCATGTGGTCAGGTGCCACAAAGAGGGACCTGGGGAAATTGCAGTTGGCTCAGAACAGGGCAGCATGGCTGGCCCTTAAATGTACACGGAGAGCTAACATTAATGACATGCATGTCAATCTCTCATGGCTCAAATTGGAAGAGAAATTTACTTCCTCATTACTTGTTTTTGTAAGAGGTGTTGACAAGCTGAAGGTACTGAGCTGTCTGTTTAAAATACTAGCACACAGCTCGGACATCCATGCATACCCCACAAGACATGCCACCAGAGGTCTCTTCACAATCCCCAAGTCCAGAACAGACTATGGGAGGCGCACAGTACTACATAGAGACATGACTACATGGAACTCTATTCCACACCAGGTAACAGATGCAAGCAGTTGAATCAGATTTAAAAAGCAGGTAAAAATACACCTTATGGAACAGCGGGGACTGTGAAGTAACACACACATAGGCACAGACACATGAATACACACACACATGATAACATACGCACTATACACATACACGTACACATGGATTTTGCGTTGTAGATATGTGGTAGTGGAGTATGGGCCTGAGGTCACACACAATTTTTAAAATTGTATAACTGCCTTAATTTTGCCGGACCCCAGGAAGAGTAGCTGCTGCCTTGGCAGTAATCAATTTTTCTAATCTCCTTTGTCTTTCAACTTAATGCATCAAAGCTCCTACAAATATGATGGTCTTGTCAACATATCGTGAATATTCTAATGCATAGCACATCGTTAATACATGTTTCAAAATGATGAAATCCAAATGGATCATTATACTCTTAAATATTTCTCTATTTTTCCGGGCTTCTTTTTCTTTTCGGCTTTGACTGCTTGTTAAAAGCAGGTAAGGAGAAATACGACACACACACATGCACGCACACACACACACACACACACACACACACATAAAACACTGTCTGTTGATGGTTTTCACAGTAAGAGATGTCCTTGAGACTTGATTACACACAATTTGCTGACACTTTATTTCTTGGGGGTTTTGTTGACCTTGTTACTATGCTATAGGTTCTGTTTCCATTGCTCAGAACAGACATTAACTAACATAGCAGATTGTTCAAAGTGCACTGTCTCCTCTGAACCTTTTTATATTCTGTATATACTGTATAACCACTAAGCCTACTTTTCTCTTCCCGTTTTAACCACCATTTTAGAATTGTTTGTTTGAACGAAAGAATAGCTATTTCAGAATAAATTGCCTCGTATTATCTTAAGTGAATATACCTGTACATAGACAGTGTAGAACAACGTAATATTTTAATTGACAACTGGTCACAAACTATTCTGCCGTTAAAGAAAGCCAGGTGGCCTGAAAGCAAAATAACATTTTTTTTAAAAACTATATTTTCGATCATCATGAATGTTTAACTAGTCTAATAAAATCTCCTGCGTTGGCTGGTGCTCTCAAGCAGAGCAACAATATATCCTTCCACCCAAGGGAATGCAAAAATATCAATCTCTCTCTCTCTCTCTCTCTCTCTCTCTCTCTCACACACACTCACTCACTCACTCACTCTCACGCTCCTAGATATTAACGTGGCCAAGCATGCATTCTAACAAACAGAATTCTGGGGATTTTCATTATTCATCCTGATAAATATGTTGGAATCTGTTCCCTAGTTGCGGTGGAACGGAGTTCAGACTAGAACTAGAAATGAGGATTCTACATTCCTATGGGAGCATGATAAAAATTACCCTGCTCCAGCATAAAACAGAATTGAATTGTAAGTGATTATATAGACTTTGTGTTTAAATACAGTATCTAGAAGTTAGCCCCATAAAGAAACATGTTTAATTTACCGTATCTCATAATGTGGTAGTTATTAACATGATGGCATTGACATATGAGGAAGTGAAGTTACCACAAGAACTGACGTGACTGGCTATTTGAGAGACGTGCTGATAGAAGAGAAGTCAGCTCTGATGGAGGAACGGAACATTATGTTTAATTTGAGAGCAGTATCAGCAAGGACTTCTAGATAATAGGTAGCGGGTCGTAGGACTCTTTACTCTGTTGCCTGTGAAGAGGGATTTGGTTGATGTGATTGTTAAACACTCTGTGGTCTGTTACTCCGGGCCAGTGTGTGTCTGATACTACAGACATGGTCAACAAGAGTTTCTTGTCACCTCTTCAACAGCAACTATGTTCTCTACTTACAGAATTTCCTTGAGCCTTTAAGATTTATGTTGAAGTGCCCCCCTTTTTCCCACTTAGAATCATAGGGATCAGTCCAGGGAAGGACTGAAGCCAGTGATATTGAACAATCTGAGCGGTTTGCTTCATGACTAATTGGTTGAGGAAGCATCGAGAGAGGAACAATAGAAGGGTCCTCCTCACGTTTATTTTGTAGTGCAACTAGAGTGTTGCTCAAGAGGGAACACTAAAGGCTTGCTATTAAAGGATTAAAAATGGCCCTGTGGTATGGGGACTACACGCTGGCTGGGCTGCTGACAGGGGTGAGGTGGTTTATCCCCCCTTCGCCCTCTTGGGCTTTCAGTCGATGAGTGATACATCTTTGAATGGCAGCGAACGCGAGACGGAATGTTCGATGTAATCTAGTCGTAATAGAACCATTTACTGGCCTATTTACTCCTGGCCTGTCATGCACACACTCACACACACACACACACACACACACACACACACACACACACACACACACACACATTCTCTGACCCCAAGGTAACATTCATACCAGTTCCCTGGGAAGACGAGAGCATGTGTAAAGATGGGGGTGTGAAGTTGGGCCTGGCTAAAGGAGGAACCATGCCTGCATGAGTCAGGAATGGGCGACAGTGTGCTTCTATTTGGGTCGCACCTCGTCCCATCTGTCTGGCATCTGGTTCTAATCAGCTGGCCACTTCCCTGGGCCTTTAACAGCCTCCCAACAACTCCCCCCAACACAGACACACACACCCACACACACCTCCCCACTGGGTGACCACAGCTGTAACAACACCTGGGGCCCCCACAGAGGTGCCGAACACAGATCAGGGTCAGGCCTGAGGAGCGTGGAGAACAGAAACCATGCGGCCCGTCGTTTTGAGAAGAACCCTGTTATGAGTCTAAGCCTGAGAGGAACTGACTGGGAACATCGTCTCACCACCCATCTGGCGGTTCATCTTATGGAGGGCATCAAACTTGAGTGATCAAAGTGAACAAAGCAGATTCTTGAAGTTGTTATTATTCTATTTGACTCTGATAAAACCTTTCAAACCGAGCCATTTTTTCTTCCAACTTCACCATCCTGCCAAGTTTTTGCAGACTTTTCTATATATCTAAAAGATATTGATGGCAAGAAAGCCTCTACTTTTATATCCACCAACCAACCTAGTCATGATTGCGGTAAAGTTCTGCCTAAGGCTTAGTATGACATTTTGTCGTAATGCTGAGGCAGCATTGGCACGCACTATGGTCTTAAGCTCTATGATGGTTGCTAGGCAACGGCCGTTAACCATCCTCCTGCCAGTTGTAAACTTGGCGAGGCATGTCACTTCACCCATCACTTTGCGTAGCCCAACACATGCACTGATTTCTTAACCACAATTGTATGTGTCCATACAGAATTAATGTGAGAATAAATATCACTGAATGATGAGAATACTGGAATAAAGTAGGCTAATGCAATTGAAGGCATCAAATTGTTTCTTACTGAAACTCCCAAAGTCATCACATGTTCAATGATTTCAGCATTGCTTCGCGCTGCTTTGAGACAAGCGTGGGGACTCGCCTAGATAAATCAATCAATGCCTGTTTTTCTTTTCATTGAATCTCCGTTTGGATATTGATTAGGCTACAATTAGGCTGTGGAAATGTTATCTAAGTTGAGGTGAGTGCTGCTCACGATCATCTTGTCTAGTTTGATCATGTATTATCTCTGACTAGAACATTTTGCCAGCATTTTATGTAGCTTAACAAATGTATTATTTTGCTCTTCACTCAGTCGCTCAGTACCTTAGGCCTACTCCCAACCCAAAGCCTTTGACTTGTCTTAATCAATAAATGAGATATTTTTTCACTGAATGTCCGTCTGTATATTCGGCTAATTCTCTGGCTGGGCAACACAGGAGGTTGGTGGCACCTTAATTGGGAAGAACGGACTCGTGGTAATGACTGGAGCGGAATCAGTGGAATGGTATCAAATACATAAAACATATGGTTTCCAGGTGTTTGATGCCTTTCCATTTGTTCCATTCCGGCCATTATTATGAGCCGTTCTCCCCTCAGCAGCTTCCTTTGCTTGGCAAATAAGTGGAGGTGGTATAGCTCATCTATTCGTTGGTTCATCTATCACTGATCATAAACATTTAGCGTGCTATAATGTAGTCTAAATCACTGATCAGAAACATTTAGCGTGCTATAATGTAGTCTAAATCACTGATCAGAAACATTTAGCATGCTATAATGTAGTCTAAATCACTGATCAGAAACATTTAGCATGCTATAATGTAGTCTAAATCAAGTGTTAATCTATCACTGATCAGAAACATTTAGCGTGATATAGTGTAGTCTAAATCACTGATCAGAAACATTTAGCGTGCTATAATGTAGTCTAAATCACTGATCAGAAACATTTAGCATGCTATAATGTAGTCTAAATCACTGATCATAAACATTTAGCGTGCTACAATGTAGTCTAAATCACTGATCATAAACATTTAGCATGCTATAATGTAGTCTAAATCACTGATCATAAACATTTAGCATGCTATAATGTAGTCTAAATCAAGTGTTAATCTATCACTGATCAGAAACATGTAGCGTGCTATAGTGTAGTCTAAATCACTGATCAGAAACATTTAGCGTGCTATAATGTAGTCTAAATCACTGATCAGAAACATTTAGCATGCTATAATGTAGTCTAAATCACTGATCATAAACATTTAGCATGCTATAATGTAGTCTAAATCAAGTGCAGGACTATTATTTTGCTCTATTCCATCTAGGCTATTCCAAAAGCCTGTGGAGGTTGTAAAACATGAACACGAGACTCACATGCTATTGAAAATATAGATTGCTATTATTTTCTATCGGTATCATGATGAAGATACTCTCAACATGAGACCTCACGCCTGCTCCCTAACAAAGTGGAGTGAGGGTAGGAAAGAGATGAAACGTGGATCAAAAAAGCATGGCTTGTCTTGGTTTAAAAATATCACTTTTTAGGCTATATGAGAGCAGTTTCACACATTGTTGTGTGGGAAACATATTATTTGTATTTTACTCTGTTATATTTCATTATATTCTTAGCCTACTTTAAAATATATGTGTGTTGACTGTGATCAGGGTAGCCTACGTGTGTATTGTTTGTTTAATGAACAAAATATCTATTGATTTAATGTGTATGGAGCAGGCCATGTAGCATAATAGGCTGCACAGACCAGTAACATAATTCAACTCAAAATCTGCCATTCTATTCTTTGGAAAATTAGGACCTGCCTGATTTCTTTGTGATGATGTGTATTCAATGGATTTATTAAAAATAGACGTCCACACACATCAGCCCACATCTACTCCCACTCTTAAACGTGCACGTGCACAGGAGATATAAAAAAAACGAATGTGGCGAAAATGTGACAGTATGAATTGTGCTCTAAAAAACATTGTCTGTTTTTTTTTTTTTACAGGCAACATACTGTAAAGTCTGTCTGTGAAATGTATGAAAAAGCGGTCACAAGAAAGCCATTTGATGTTAATATCAAATATGATTTGAAGACAAGGCACGTTGAACATCAAACCTGTTGTTTTGTATAATCAGAATCACACAGCATTTTGCAAGAATACCATCAAGGTTACACCACCATAGTGTTTAACGTTAAAGTAGTTCACAACCCACTTTTTTTGTAATGGCACAGACACACCCTGGAATCTGACTGCTGATACGCACAGTAGGAGGCCGTTCCTTCTCTTACTAGATCAAACGACGTCCCTGCTGTGTACCAACGAACCTGACGTTTTTCCCTGTAGTCTCCTTGTAGAATCGCGATGTTCGTCAGTGACCGAGAACATGACTTTGAGCCGATCAGAGAGCACAAACCTCCACGTGGAGGGAGCCAACAGAAGTTTTCCTGGTGTAGCCTAATATCACCCCTTTTATATCAGACTAGTTCTAACTAAAACTATAAAGCTGCATAATACATATTATTTCTCAAGATCAAGTCTTAACATCTTTTTGATCTAGCTAAGGGGTTTTCTGCATGATTAAGGATTATTTTTGTTCAGTTTGTTCCATTTGATAATGTACACATGCTCATTAGTTAGCTAGCTAGCTAGCTAGCTAGTGTTAGCTTGCTAACTGAGCCAGGCAGTCGCACACACTTCATGAAATGAATGGGGTGGTACGTGCAGCACAATGCACACAACAATAAATGCTTTACCAAACTAGCTATCTAGCAAGGTGATGAAGAAATAATGTAATTCACTCTCCATTATTTCATACTGCCAGTGCCAGCTCGCTTGCTGGCTAATGCTAGCTAAATGGTTTGCAGTGCCATTTGGCACAACATAGCTAGCAGCTACTCCACTGACTCTCGACCGCTAAAAGGCAGCTGCTTCATTCAAAAACAAATCCATCGGGATTTAATTATAATGTTACTAGCCATGTTAGTTGTCAATTTGTGCCCAGCCGGTTAGTATTAACAAGGGCTTACTTCAAATTCTAGTTAGCTAGCAACAACATTAGTGCAGCTTGCTAGTAGGCTTACATTAGCTACTGCAGGCACAAGCCAAACAAGCTACTGCCACCTTGGGCCCGGTGAATTTAAACGAAACAAATCGGTAAAAACTGTTCCTTGTGAACAACAAAAAGTTAACTGGCGACACTTTGGGTAGAGGTGCTAAGTACCTATCGGCAGTCAGATGTCTTGATCTGTCTGACCCTTAATAGACAGAGTTAGCTCAAGCCCTGTATTGTCTGCCAACTGTGCCCTGAACAAAAGGACCAGTGTTTATTAACAGACACTGCTGTGTTCAAGGAAGCCCAGACCGATCCTCTTTTCCTCAGGATGAACCTGACCATCAGGCTTATACTTTGTAGAGTAGCGGGTTACTTAGACAGAATCAGGTAAACTCACTTTCAGTGTATTCATATCTGTTTATTTGTTGTGACTTGAAGTAGCTTTTTCTTTAGCTAGTGTATTTTGATTTCTATATTTTACTTACTGGTAGAAATGGTAAAGACTACAATTTGGTCTTTAGTTCTAAACCAGTTATGTTAATCATTGTGGGTTCAAAAAACCCACAACTTGGTGGAAGCCAGCTATCTGAAGAGACATGGAGGAAAGAGGCTAGGAAGGTTGGATCAGTCATGTGATACAAGGAGTTGCTACTTTTCTAGTGTGTGCACAATTTATCCCCTCCCCCTGAGATGTTTCCAAAATTGACAAGCGCTACGAGGGACAGGTGACTCGTGACTCGCTTCGGATTGTCACCTCAATCTAGCCTGGGTGTTGACACAATGTCAGAGTGTTGCAGAAAGGAAAAGAGGAGGACAGGCAAGGTAAAACATCAGGCTCATGTACAGTATGCATGTTGCCTGCTTGTTCCCATCGATTACTCATTTAGTCAGGAGTGTGCTTTGAAGCTGCCTTCATGTGGTCTTATCAATGGACCGTCTTGTACTTCCCAGATCTTGATTTTTGCATGGTGCCCCTGTATACAGCACCTGTATACAGCATATAACAGCTACCATTTTAGAGCTTGCTTGTTTTTAGCCACCCATGTCCTTTGCTGGATGTTAAAACACATTTTTGGAGCTTGTCCTTGAATTGATCTCCACCTGGGTTCTGTAGGCGCAGGCCCAAATACAATAAGGACAATAAAAAAAACAAGTATTAAGTAAGGAATAGTGTTCCCAACATGGGCCCTGTTGCTCTCCCATATGTTGCCTTGCTTACAGGACAACCTGTGACCCAGAAGGAATTGCTACAAAAATGCTAAAAGCATGAGCTGTTAAATGCCGCACCTGTGACATGATGAAATAACTCACAGTTACTCATTCAGACACTTTTCACATTTTCTAAGTGGCCTTGTCCAAGTGTTTCAGAATCAGATTGTGTGGTATTTCAATTCTACACTGACTTCTCTGGCAGCTTAGCTCGACACAACGTAAGACTGTGGACACAAATCCTTTTGGCATCAGGTGGTAGGCCTAGATGTGAGACAGGAAGTGTTTCCGCTGGATCTGGGATCACACAGCTGGGCCAAGATCATCCAGCTTGGGCCTTTTAGAAAATATTGGAATTACTGGGATCGGCAATATTTGATTTAACCAGGAAATCCCATTGAGGTCAGAATACCTCTTTCTTTCCCAAGAGAGACCTGGCTAATATCCTCCACCTTTATCCACCTTCTATCTTTTGCATATGATTATTATAGTAGTTTGTCTTTAAATGTTATCTGGCCCAGTGTGATTCATTCAGTCAGTGCGCCTGTCTTTGTGTCCTTGGCCTATATCAGGCATACAGCTAGGCAGCTACGGGTAGCTTGGTTCCTGCCCTAGGCGGAAGTGGCATACCTCATAGGAGGGCGGCACAAATGGTGAGCACATCACAGTAACACTGGGCTCATTGTGCCTGCACCACACCCCCTCCTCTCTCCCCTATCCCCCTTTACCGCGCTCCATGTCCCCCCAGCTCTTATTGTCAAAGAATGATGCACCAGTACTCTCTCTTCTCTCTTCTTCGCTCTCCTCTCCTCTCCTCTCCTCTCCTCTCCTCTCCTCTCCTCTCCTCTCCTCTTATTCAGCTTGGTAAGGCTACAGCTCTGCCATGACAATCAGAGGACATTACACAGGGGAGTTGGAAGGGGAGTTGAAAGAATGGAAGCGCAGGTTAGGTGAAATGTTCTGCTAAGGTTACTGTTCATCAGTAATTCCAGTGCTTAACCATGTCATTATGTTAGCACCCTTATGTCAAAACATGATTTTTAAGGTCAAATGCTATCAGGGTAATAAAATACAATTGGATGCTTGCTGTGAGAGAGAGAGCGATGGAGAGCCAGCAGGATAAGTCTACATTGTTTGGGAGTGGTAGTGGGGGGCTATTCATAAGTCATTTATTTGATTTGTTTATCCCCCAGCCTTCCGATGCACTTGACTGGAAAGTTGTGCCTTGGGGACTGAACGCTTGTCAGTTCCCCTCACCTCAGCCTGGCTAGCGACATCGACGGTGTAGAATGAGAACAGGGGACAAATTACCCACACTGGGCCTGGAGGTCGGTGACAGTAAGGGGTCGTTTTCCCAGGTCACATGGAGGATGCACACATCTGTCACTCCAAAGGTGGCACCGCAGGGCAAAGTGCTCTGATCTAGGACAGGCCACATCCATTAGAATTGACATACAGCGTGTACCTCATTTCCTGTTTACCCTTCATCCTTATTTACCGGTTATTACTGTCACAGAGAAGGGGAGAGGAGGGTGTAGTATCAGACTGTGTATCTCTTTGAGGCCTAAAAGTAGTAAATGTTATTTCTATGGTGTCATACTCATCATTTTTGCAAATTCATAAAAAGAAAGAAACTGAAATATGACATTTACATAAGTATTCAGACGCTTTACTCAGTACTTTGTTGAAGCACCTTTGGCAGTGATTACAACCTCGAGTCTTCTTGGGTATGATGCTACAAGCTTGCCACACCTGTATTTGGGTAGTTTCTTCCATTCTGCTCTGCAGAGGCTCTCAAGCTCTGTACGGTTGGATGGGGAGCGTCGCTGCACAGCTATTTTCAGGTCTCTCCAGAGATCTTCGATTAGGTTCAAGTCTGGACTCTGGCTGGGCCACTCAAGGACATTCAGAGGATTGTCCCAAAGCCACTCTTGCGTTGACTTGGCTGTGAGCTTAGGGTTGTTGTCCTGTCAGACGGTGAACATTCACCTCCGTCTGAGGTCCTGAGCTCTCTGGAGTAGGTTTTCATCAAGGATCTCTCTGTACTTTGCTCCGTTCATCTTTCCCTCAATCCTGACTAGCTTCTCAGTCCCTGTCACTGAAAAACATACCCACATACCCTCGTGTGTGTGTGTGTGTGTGTGCGTGTGTGTGTGTGTGTGTGTGTGTCAGGTGGTCACACACACACACACACACACACACACACACACACACACACACACACACACACGAGGGTATGTGGGTATGTTTTTCAGTGACAGGGACTGAGAGGCTAGTCAGGATTGAGGGAAAGACTGGCTGCCAAGATACAAACTCACTTTCAAGCTTGACATTTTACCTGAAAAGAAAACAAGTGTATTTATTTCTGTGCACTTTTCATGGTCGAACATTTTGAAGCTTTGAGATGTTATACTGAATCACCCTTTACAGTAGGCCTTGAAGCATCTACTGTTTCATCCTATGTGAGTGAAGGGTGTCGGAAAGTATGACTGCTGGTCAGAAAGTATGACTGCTGATCAGAAAGTATGACTGCTGGTCAGAAAGTATGACTGCTGGTCAGAAAGTATGACTGCTGATCAGAAAGTATGACTGCTGGTCAGAAAGTATGACTGCTGGTCAGAAAGTATGACTGCTGGTCAGAAAGTATGACTGCTGCCTTGGCCTGCTCTGTAGTCATGCCACCATGTAAAGCTTGAGCAGTGTTTGGCCAAACTGACCCCCTCAGCAAAAGCAGCAGTTTCATTACTCCAAACTGTGTTTTCCAGGAAATGTACCAAATGTGGTGTTTGTCTGGTCGACAGGGAGAGGAACTATAGTGTCGAATGTGAAGCAATACACAGTGTTTGTGTGTGTGTGTGTGTGTGTGTGTGTGTGTGTGTGTGTGTGTGTGTGTGTGTGAGCGAGCACCCTTGTGTGTACGCTCACGTGTTGCAGTGTGTGATGATGAAGTTGAAGCCATCAGTGGTAATTAAAGGCCTGGTCCCTCGTTAGGATCAGGGAGTGGCCAATCTGGAATATTCATTAGGCAGGGTGCATGTATTATCTTTGTCATGATTCATCCCGGGATAATTGCAAATGCTGTCATACAAGTCATCTGTAACCACCCCCGCCTCAAATCCCTTATACTGACTGCATCCGAAATGGCACCCTGTTCCCTATATAGTGCACTCCGTTTGACCAGAGCCCTATGGGCCTGTTCCCTATATAGTGCACTCCGTTTGACCAGAGCCCTATGGGCCTGTTCCCTATATAGTGCACTCCGTTTGACCAGAGCCCTATGGGCCTGTTCCCTATATAGTGCACTCCGTTTGACCAGAGCCCTATGGGCCTGTTCCCTGTATAGTGCACTCCGTTTGACCAGAGCCCCATGGTCCCATTTGGGACAAATGGTCCCATTTGGGACACATCCACTGTCTTCACAGTGCCTCTTATTATCCTCCTTCCCCTTATTACTAAACAGATGATTCCTGGTATGGTACTGTGTACGAGGGATTTTGTGTTTTGCGTGTCAGAAAGGTCTCATGTAGCTGAGTTATTTTACATCTCAAACAGCCTTATGAAGACCTAAAACAGAAATTGTACTTTTTTTGTTTGCTTCGAGAACTGAAAGGGTCATGTTGATTTTGAAATCATCATGACCCTTCCCAACACCCCTCCTCTTCTCTCTTTTATTCCACTCCCACCATACTAAAATAACAAAAATAAAACCTGATATCATTCTCTAGGGTCCTCTAATCCTTCCCGACCCACCCTCAACGTCCTGCTAAAAAGCTCTGTGCTAACCCACTAAAGGGTGATGAATGAAACTCTGCTCACCTGAGGGAGATGTCTATCAGCCAAGGTTCACAAATAAGATCATCTACAAACAAGATTATGTTTCATATTTAGTTCCGGCTGACGATTATGATTCTACAGGGGCCAATAAAGAGAGACGGTTAGGAGCCAACCATGCAGACACAGACGTATAAAATGGATAGAGGTCAGAAAACTGTCCACTTAATCTTTTGCCGCTACTCTGAGGGTAACATTAAGATGCATATTTTTTTACACCTGTAAACTTGAATTATTTGGTGTGAAATGCTTGAGTAAATTTACAATTCGGGAACTTTATAACAGTTCCATAGTTTCATTTTGAGGAGATGACTCTTGTATGTATCTTGTTTTGTATTTGTAATTTTACGTTTTGGAAGGGGAAGGAGGGTGTATTCATCGAAGGGATTTGAAATGAAAACCTTTTGCTTCCTTTTGTAAAAATGATTGAAACAAGGATTAAGTCTAGTTCCACCTGGGAAGATGAATAATTCAGACATTTTGGAAGTAGGCCTCCTTCCCTGTCCCTCCAGAGAGGCTGGTGGGCTGCCTGTAAAGCCTGAAACATACATTATTCAGTTCAACTTGAGTTAAGTCAGTCTTCTCTTAGGCAACCTAGATTCCAGTGTGGTGAGGGGATGTAGCTCTTTCCAACCTCTCTTTCCAGTAGTTGATTGTTGATTGAATGCGTAGATGCATTTTGTTTCAACTGTATGTAGCACATGTTCAGAAGTTCCAACGGGAAATGTTTACCTTCTCTGTGGTTTGGTGTGCTCAATTCCATATTTATTTATTACTTGTTCTATCTCTCGTTTTCACATTCACACATGCACAGACGCACATACATAGACATGCAAACGCACACATACACAAACTGCAGTTCCTTTGACTGACGACTCACACTAAACGATTCCGACTGCTCTGTCGTTCGCTGCATACTTTAGTGTGAGACTGACGTCATTGTTGTTTGTGGTGAAGAGGGCTATGTACAAAACAAAGTCCTCAGTGATTGGATCGCCTCTAAACAGTCAGTGTATCAAAGCCAATTTTCAAACCCTGCTTTACCCGCGTATGTTTTGGCTCTCGCCCAACCCATCGGTTTCTGGACCAATCAGACGGCCCGAATGTGTTCGCATTCGGTGAAGGGTCGGGGAGGTACTCAGATCCAGAGTCATTGTGGAGAAGAAACTAACATCCGTGGGTGTGGCCTAGCGTTTGGCCGGAACAAGGAGTCTGGGTAGCTAGAAACAGAGGTCCTAGCATGGCTGTAATATCCCTTAAAAAATTGCTGAAGGGCACACTCACTCACCCACTTACACCCATCCATACGCACACACACAGCAAGCTGGCACTTAACAAACTGTACAAGGCTATAAACAAGCAGGAAAATTTGCACCCGGAGGCTGCTTTTCTTGTTGCCGGCGATTTTAATTTTGTGTCATTAAGACAGATGACGCCCAACTTCAGTCAACACATCTCCTTCGCCACTAAGGGCGATAAAGTCCTAGACCACTTTCACTTTACTCACAAGAAAGCATACAAGGCCCTCCCTCGTCCTCCATTCGGCAAATCAGATCATGACTCCGCGTCCCTGCTTCCTGTTTACAAGCAGAAGCTCAAACAGGAAGTGACCATGAGCATCTCCATTGAGAAATTATAATCAGAATCAGAGATTATGCTACAAGATTGCTTCGCTAGCGCTGATTGGAATATGTTCCGAGACTCCGCCGATGACATCACGAGCTAACCACCTCCGTCACCGGCTTAAATAGGATGTTGTCCCAACAGTAAAGGTTTGCTGCTTCCCCAATCAAAAGCCCTGGATTAACACTGAGGTTGGCACTAAAATAAAGGACAGGCTACCTACTGCACACAGGGCTATCGCAGACAACCCTGAGGATACGGCTGAGGACAGGAACAAGTACAATAAGTCTTGCTATGACCTCCGCAGAGTCATCAAACGAGCAAAAGAACAATACAATATACTACACAGGCTCCGCGGCCCACCACATGTGGCAAGGGCTACAGTCCATTACGGATAACGAAGGAAGACCCAGCCATGATCTGTCCAACAATGCCTCTCTACCTGACGAACTTAATGCAGTTTATGCACGCTTCGACAATAACAACACCGTGCCGTGCGTGAGGGCTGTCACTGACCCAGACGACTGGGTGATTTCACTCTCTGAGGCCAATGTGAGTAAGGTCTTTAATCATGTCAACAATCGCAAGGCCGCAGGGCTGGACGATATTCCAGGGCGCGTTCTCAGAGTATGCTCAGAACAGCTGGCAGGCATATTCACAGTCATTTTCAAACTCTCCTTATCCCAGTCTGTAATCAGCATGTCTTAAGCTGACTACCACCATTCCTGTTCCCAAGAACTCTTAAGGCTTCATGCCACAATGACTACCGTCCTGTAGCACACATCTGTAATAATGAAGTGATTTGAAAGGCTGGTCATGGCACACATCAACTCCATCATCTCAGACACCCTAGACCCACTCCAATTTGCATACCTCCCTAATAGATCTCACAATCTCATTTGCACAACATACTGCGCTCACCCATCAAGATAAGAGTAATATCTACAGTATGTGAAAATGCTGTTCATTGACTACAGAGTTCAACACCACTGTCCCCTCCAAACTCGTCACAAAGCTTAGGACCCTGGGACTGACCCTCTGTGGCAGGTAGCCTAGCGGTTAAGAGCATTGGGCCAGTAAACAAAATGTTGCTGGTTTGAATCCCTGAGCCGCCTAGGTGAAAAATATGTCGATGTGCCCTTGAGCAAGGCACTTAAACCTAATTGCTCCTGTAAGTTGCTCTTTATAAGAATGTCTGCTAAATGACTAAAATGTAAATGTAAGACCTCCCTCTGCAACTGGATCCTGGAATTCCTGACGGGCCGACTCCAGGTGGTGAGAGTAGAAAACAATTACTCCACCACGCTGACCCTCAACACAGGGGCCCCACAGGGATGTGTGCATAGTCCCATCCTGTACTTCCTGTTCACCCATGACTTCAGGGCTCCTGAGTGGCACAGCGGTATAAGGCACTGCATCTCAGTGCTAGAGGCGTCACTGCAGACCCTGGTTCGATTTCAGTCTGTATCACAACCGGCCGTGATTGGGAGTCCCATAGGGCACCGCACAATTGGCCCAGTGTCGTCCGGGTTAGGGTTTGGCCGGGGTACTCCGTCATTGTGAATAATAATTTGTTCTTAACTGACTTGTCTAGTTAAATAAGGGTTAAATACATTTAAAAAAACAACTCCAACACCATCATCAAGCTGGCTGACGACATGACGGTGGTAGTCCTGATCACCGACAATGATGTGACAGTCTATAGGGAGGAGGTCAGTGACCTGGCAGTGTGGTGTCGAGACAACAACCTCTCCCTCATCGTCAGTAAGACCAAGGAGCTGATTGATGGGACTGAAGTGGAGTGGATCGAGAGCTTCAAGTTCCTCGGTGTCCAAATCAATAAGATCTTAAAATGGTCCACACGCACGCAGTCTTCCCCCTCAGGAGGTTGAAAAGATTTGTCATGGGCCCTCAGATCCTTAAAACTTTCTAGAGCTACACCATTGAGAGCATCTTGACTGGCAGCCTCACCGCTTGGTATGGCAACCCTCGATCACATGGCGCTACAGAGGAAGGTGTGGACAGCCCAGTACATCACTGGGGCTGAGCTCCCTGCCATCCAGGACCTCCATATCAGACGGTGTGAAAGGAAGACCTGCAAAATAGTTAAAGACTCCGACCTCCCAAGCAATAGACTGTTCTCTCTGATTCCGCGCAGTACCTGTGCATCAAGTCTGACACCAACAGACTCCTGAAAAGCTTCTATCCTCAAGCCATCAGACTATAAATACTATAAATGGCTACAGTACATGGACTATCTGAGTTGTATTTTATTTTTGCACTGTCTCTATGCACACTCACAGGACTCTACACACTCACACACACTGACACTCCAATATACACACACACACACACACACACACACACACACACATACACACACTTAATTTGCTTATGCACACAACCTGCACACACATTTATAGTGACTCTACACACACGCACACACACTCACATACAATGATCATATATGCTGCTGCTACCCTGTTTATCATATATCCTGATGCCTAGTCACCTTATCCCCAGTATCCATGCACGTTGTAAATATGGTATTGGCACTGACCTTGGAATTGACCCTGTATATAGCTACTGACCCTGGAACTGACCCTGTATATAGCTACTAACCCTGGAACTGACCCTGTATATAGCTACTGACCCTGGAATTGACACTGTATATAGCTATTGACCCTGGAACTGACCCTGTATATAGCAACTGACCCTGGAATTGACCCTGTATATAGCAACTGACCCTGGAATTGACCCTGTATATAGCTACTGACCCTGGAATTGACCCTGTATATAGCAACTGACCCTGGAATTGACCCTGTATATAGCTACTGACCCTGGAACTGACCCTGTATATAGCAACTGACCCTGGAATTGACCCTGTATATAGCAACTGACCCTGGAATTGACCCTGTATATAGCTACTGACCCTGGAATTGACCCTGTATATAGCTACTGACCCTGGAATTGACCCTGTATATAGCTACTGACCCTGGAATTGACCCTGTATATAGCTACTGACCCTGGAATTGACACTGTATATAGCTACTGACCCTGTATATAGCTACTGACCCTGGAATTGACCCTGTATATAGCTACTGACCCTGGAACTGACCCTGTATATAGCTACTGACCCTGGAATTGACCCTGTATATAGCTACTGACCCTGGAACTGACCCTGCATATAGCTACTGACCCTGGAACTGACCCTGCATATAGCTACTGACCCTGGAACTGACCCTGTATATAGCTACTGACCCTGGAACTGACCCTGCATATAGCTACTGACCAGGGAACTGACCCTGCATATAGCTACTGACCCTGGAACTGACCCTGCATATAGCTACTGACCAGGGAACTGACACTGTATATAGCTACTGACCCTGGAACTGACCCTGCATATAGCTACTGACCCTGGAACTGACCCTGCATATAGCTACTGACCCTGGAACTGACCCTGCATATAGCTACTGACCAGGGAACTGACCCTGCATATAGCTACTGACCCTGGAACTGACCCTGCATATAGCTACTGACCCTGGAACTGACCCTGCATATAGCTACTGACCCTGGAACTGACCCTGTATATAGCTACTGACCAGGGAACTGACACTGTATATAGCTACTGACCAGGGAACTGACCCTGCATATAGCTACTGACCAGGGAACTGACCCTGTATATAGCTACTGACCCTGGAACTGACCCTGTATATAGCTACTGACCAGGGAACTGACACTGTATATAGCTACTGACCAGGGAACTGACCCTGTATATAGCTACTGACCAGGGAACTGACACTGTATATAGCTACTGACCCTGGAACTGACCCTGCATATAGCTACTGACCAGGGAACTGACCCTGCATATAGCTACTGACCAGGGAACTGACCCTGTATATAGCTACTGACCCTGGAACTGACCCTGCATATAGCTACTGACCCTGGAACTGACCCTGCATATAGCTACTGACCCTGGAACTGACCCTGCATATAGCTACTGACCAGGGAACTGACCCTGCATATAGCTACTGACCCTGGAACTGACCCTGCATATAGCTACTGACCCTGGAACTGACCCTGCATATAGCTACTGACCCTGGAACTGACCCTGCATATAGCTACTGACCCTGGAACTGACCCTGCATATAGCTACTGACCCTGGAACTGACCCTGCATATAGCTACTGACCCTGGAACTGACCCTGCATATAGCTACTGACCAGGGAACTGACCCTGCATATAGCTACTGACCCTGGAATTGACCCTGTATATAGCTACTGACCAGGGAACTGACACTGTATATAGCTACTGACCAGGGAACTGACCCTGCATATAGCTACCGACCCTGGAACTGACCCTGTATATAGCTACTGACCAGGGAACTGACACTGTATATAGCTACTGACCAGGGAACTGACACTGTATATAGCTACTGACCCTGGAATTGACCCTGTATATAGCTACTGACCAGGGAACTGACACTGTATATAGCTACTGACCAGGGAACTGACCCTGCATATAGCTACTGACCCTGTATATAGCTACTGACCAGGGAACTGACCCTGCATATAGCTACTGACCCTGGAACTGACACTGCATATAGCTACTGACCAGGGAACTGACCCTGCATATAGCTACTGACCCTGGAACTGACACTGCATATAGCTACTGACCAGGGAACTGACACTGCATATAGCTACTGACCCTGGAACTGACACTGCATATAGCTACTGACCAGGGAACTGACACTGCATATAGCTACTGACCAGGGAACTGACACTGCATATAGCTACTGACCAGGGAACTGACACTGCATATAGCTACTGACCCTGGAACTGACACTGTATATAGCTTCTTACTCATGTTCTTTTTTCTTGTTTTTGTTCGACTTGATGCTGTTTACCACATTGTTGGGTGTAGAGCTTGACAGAGAGGCATTTCACTGTACTTGTGCGTGTGACATTAAAACTTGAAACAAGCACACACCCACACCGTGCCCATTTGATATCCATCTCAGAGACTCTTATCAGGGAGACACAGCAGTGACTCAGAGATTCACAGTTGCAGAAATGTTACTGGCCCCTTGAAGTGAGAGGACTGGGTGTTGGAACTGTTACGTGGCATATGCATACAGAGCTGATATGAACTTTAAAACATGTGGCTTCATTGAATTAGGCTTCATTAAATAATGACATATCACATTAATAGCACATTACAGTAAGATTGAATAATTACTATGCAATATCTAATAACATATTCTAGACTCTGAATACAGATGTTTTGTTGTTGTTGTTTTTTTACTCCTCAATGTTTGATGTATTGTGAGGGGCATTGTGTTAGCTGGTTGGGGTGGTATGAAGCAAAGGGGCGAGGGGGCACCACAGTTAATACTCCCTCTAGAACAGCCAGCCCAGCTCAAGGTGCCAAAACCTGAAGTGTTTTGTGCTACATTGCAGTCATCCCGTGACATGTTCAAAGAGGAACTCACTTTTTCACACCTTGCACACAGGCAGCAGGGCTGACAAAAACACACACATAGAGACCAAAATACGCCAGGGTGAAACTAGGCGGTATAAGAAATAGATCTTAACAGAAAATAACAAAACAGTGGAGCAAAATACACTTCTCTTTCTCTCCCTTTCCTCTCTGATGTTTTCACACTCCTATTCCTTCGAGGGGCTAATTTGTTGCCTTCGTCAGACTGTAAAGGACCACCAGCGCCGGTCAGTCTCTCTAAACCCTGGTGAGGTATAGTGTTCCTCAAAGGGGCTCTCCTCAGAAATAAGGAGCCACCTACAAGATAAAGCACGGCCATGGTCTCACTTTTAATAGGGAGCTCTGAGACATTTTTTGTTGTTGTTGCATGTTTGAAGTTGAGAGCAGCACCCCAAACCTCCCCATTCCCAGAAAGACTGTTCACAGGCTGTTGAATTTGAAGAAAACAGAACCAGTCAGGTTGAATTACAGAGCGACTCTCCTTTTTGTTTTCAAAATGGTGGACCGCATCAGGGAAAGGCTGGGTATGGCAGCCATAATGATAGCCCTAGCTGCCAACAGGTTGGTTGGCTATGGAAACCAACGGCATCGCTACTGCCCTGCTCTCTCCTGAAGCCTGCTTCTCCACAGAGATTTTCTCCATTCTTAGATTCTCCGTCTGCATAGTTGAGAAATGATCAGCTTAAGCGTGCTCAGACATCTCCACAAGGTTAGGTTTCCAGCAGAGCCGGGTCATCGTTGACTTTCATAAGAAATACACAGTGGTTGACAAGCCCTAAAAGTCCCCCGCAACGCTGTTCATTCTATAGTTTATTTCTGAATGTTCTGTGATTCCTAGTGCTCACCGAACTACTTTATGTTTTCACATTAGAGCAGAAGAGGTCGTAGTTAATGCATGTCCCTGCCCTGTGATTCCACAACGCCCACCTTGGTCTAGAGTCTGTAGCCATGCTCATGATGATGCCTGAGTTACGGGGTCGGCGGAGTTGATACCACTTCTATCTGGGATGATCATTTGATCCGCGGCTCTCTCCCCGGAGGAACCCCCAAGTGGAAAAGGCAAGTTTTTATAGTCTTCATGGTCTCCCAGAGAAAGTGGCAGGAACAATAGTGCTTCAAATATTCACTGGAGCTAAGCTCATAATCATCCGTCCTGGAGCATTGTTAATGGCTTGTACAGGCAGTGTGTGTGTGTGTGTGTGTGTGTGTGTGTGTGTGTGTGTGTGTGTGTGTGTGTGTGTGTGTGTGTGTGTGTGTGTTTAGGGTACAAGGGGATTCCATAGCTTAGCAGCATACGAGCCAGATCCCTATTTGAGTGGCGTAAGCTGCAGCCTAATTATCCCCTTGCGCTAATTATCACCTTTCCAGGTATCCTAAGAACTCACACACACTCATTCAGCCCCTGACTAAAAGACATTCACAGATGCAATAAATCCCTTTGGTTATAGATGTGAGCTGTTGTATCTCTTTGACAACAGATATCCTGGCCAGGATAACTGACAGATAACATTACAGTGTGGGGCCTAGTGGATGTAGCCTAGTGGATGTAGCCCAGTGGATGTAGCCCAGTGGATGTAGCCCAGTGGATGTGGCCCAGTGGATGTGGCCCAGTGGATGTGGCCCAGTGGATGTGGCCCAGTGGATGTGGCCCAGTGGATGTGGCCCAGTGGATGTGGCCCAGTGGATGTAGCCCAGTGGATGTAGCCCAGTGGATGTAGCCCAGTGGATGTGGCCCAGTGGATGTGGCCCAGTGGATGTGGCCCAGTGGATGTAGCCTAGTGGATGTAGCCTAGTGGATGTGACCTCTCAGAGAGTGCATAGGCCACATAGCCTTTGGGGATTGCTAGGGGGTTAGAGTGCAGGTAGTTAAGGCACACAAGGGAAGCCTGCTTTCTTGTTTTGTACCTTGTGGGGATGTTATTCAGGTAACATGGATCCTGGTATATGTGTGTGAGGGTGGGAGGAGGAGGAGAGCAGATGTGTTTTACACTGTCATCAACATGTGAAAGAGCTGCTGGGATTCATTTGCTGTTGCTCAATAGTGGGCAGTTACTATCAGTGGGACCTCCACTAACAACTAGCACACACGGACTCATGCGGGCAAACACACACGCATGCAAGTGTGCATACACACACACACATCTTTGAATGAATGCTGCCTACACTGCCAGCTGGTCACTGGCATGGTATGACTGCAGTTACCACAGACCAGAGATGCTCCTCATGCCTAGTGCTCTCTCTCTATCTCTCTCTCTGTCTCTCTGTCTCTCTTTATCTCTCTGTCTTTCTCTCTCTCTCTCGTCACTCACTAATGAGACGTAAAACAGCTACCAAAGTACTCTGGTGCAGTACTTAATTGCAATGTAGGTTTTGCTTAGCTTTTCATGAAGGATAACAAAAGGGCTAATAGTGATATATACCAACAGCACCTTATGTTATTGTAGAAGCCTAATACATCTGACAGGAGGAGTAAGGCACTATCAGATGGAAATAGCACTGCGGATAGATTTATTACTGCTCCTAATCAGCTTCAGATAAATTCATTTCACACTGATTACATGTATTCATCCAAATGTGCATATATTTAGCCCAGGTAATTTATTTTCCACTCTAGTGTCTCACCAATAAACACACAAACACACCCCCATGAGTGTGATCAACAAAGCTCCCCATAACAGTTATTGGCTGATGTAAAAAGGGCTTTATAAATACATTTGTTCGATTGATTGCAATTGATGACGGCAGGGAAGAAGTGGAGTCTGAACAGAGGCCCAGCAGGAGAGAGAACAGTTGCTCAGGGTTCCCCTGTCAGTTAAAAGAACCTTGGTTAATCCATGGAGTGACAGGACTCCCTAGGCAGGTGGTGAGGACTTGAAGGGCTGGAACAGGCAGCAGGACCAACCTGGCACAGACCATCACCACAACCTGCAACACAAAGTTAGACACGCATTGCTCCTGTGTCTGTGTGTGTGTGTGTGTGTGTGTGTATAACGAGAGAGTCGAAGGGATAGGTATCTTATTAGGCTACAAATAATTAGGCTACAAATAATATAAAAGGAGAGATAACAAACATATTTTCCAGGGTTTGTGAAAATATTGCTCTGTGTAGGATTTAACCCCAGCTCCAACATTCCAAAAAGGATATGTTAAATTAAACAGCTCCTCAATATTTACGCGTCTCTGTGAGATTTAAACTTTGCACAAACAAGACTACCTAAATTGATAGCAGAGCAGAGCCGAGAAGAGCGATGACTAGTATGTGTGTTATTTTGTCTTGACTTGCCACTCTGACAGCAGGGCCATGTTTTGACATGCCAGTCAGATTAGGCAGAATTACCACTCCTTCTTCCTCCGCCTGAAAATGTAATGAGCAACCTGTTTTTCTGATTGTGAAACATGGTTTAAAACTCTCCTAATGTTCTAATGGCCCCTTCTGGTGCCATCTGCACCACAAAGGTGAAAATCACATTTAGCCTCAGTACAAGTAGCAAGTCACAATCTAGATATATACAGTACCAGTCAAAAGTTTTGACACACCTACGCATTCAAGGGTTTTTCTTTATTTTTACTATTTTCTACATTGTAGAATGATAGTGAAGACATCAAAACTATGAAATAACACATACAGATGTAGGAAGCACACATGTAGGAATGCACACATGCACACATGTAGGAAGCTTTTTCTTTTAAACAAATCAAAATATATTTATATATTAGATTCTTCAAAGTAGCCACCCTTTTCCTTGATGACATCTTTTCACACTCTTTGCATTCTCTCAACCAGCTTCATGAATAATGCTTTTCCAACAGTCTTGAAGGAGTTCCCACATATGCTGAGCACTTGTTGGCTGCTTTTCCTTCACTCTGCGGTCCAACTCATCCCAAACCATCTCAATTGGGTTGAGGTTGGGTGATTGTGGAGGCCAGGTCATCTGATGCAGCACTCCATCACTCTCATTCTTGGTCAAATAGCACTTACACAGCCTGGAGGTGTGTTTTGTGTCATTGTCCTGTTGAAAAACAAATAATAGTCCCACTAAGCGCAAACCAGATGGGATGGCGTATCGCTGCAGAATGCGATGGTAGCCATGCTGGGTCAGTGTGCCTTGAATTCGAAATAAATCACAGACAGTGTCACCAGCAAAGCACCCCCACACAATCACACCTCCTCCTCCTTGCTTCACGGTGGGAACCACATCTGCGGAGATCATCCGTTCACCTACTCTGCATCTCACAAAGACACCGCGGTTGAAACCAACAATCTCAAATTTGGACTCAACATACCAAAGGACAGATGTCCACTGGTCTAATGTCCATTGCTCATGTTTCTTGGCCCAAGCAAGTCTCTTCTCCTTATTGGTGTCCTTTAGTAGTAGTTTCTTCGCAGCAGTTTGACCATGAAGGCCTGATTCACACAGTCTCCTCTGAACAGTGATGTTGAGATGTGTCTGTTACTTGAACTCTGTGAAGCATTTATTTGGGCTGCAATCTGAGATGCAGTTAACTCTAATGAACTTATCCTCTGCAGCAGAGGTAACTCTGGATCTTCCTTTCCTGTGGCTGTCCTCATGAGAGCTAGTTTCATCATAGCTATAATGAATACTCAGGGAGAAAAGGTGTAGATTCACACGCAGAGCGCGGCAGGTGTTTATTTCACCTTCAGAGAAGACAGGAATTGTGGTCACAGGCAGGCAATGGTCATACACAGGTAGGCAAACAGGCAGGTGAATCAAAACTAGGACTGAAGGCTATAACTGGTTCTCACAAACGAGCTACGAAAAGGCTTAGTAGATTCAAAACAAACAATAACTCACAAAGGCACAAACAGAATGAACTGAACTAAATAAGGAGCTGATGAGACCAATTGAGTAACTAAAACAGGTGAAAACATTGACCAAAAATGAAAGACAGGGCTACGTTCAAAAACACAACGAAACAGGGCTACATTCAAGAACACAACGAAACAGAAAACAAGGTTGACTAAGAAAATAAATATAGAACCTTACAATAGCGCTTTATGGTTTTTGTGACTTTACTTGAAGAAACGTTCAAAGTTCTTGTTCTTGCCATAATAGGGACTTGGTCTTTTACCAAGTAGTGCTATCTGCTGTATACCACCCCTACCTTGTCACAACACAACTGATTGGCTCAAACGCATTAAGGACAGAAATTCCACAAATTAACTTTTAACAAGGCAAACCTTTTAATTGAAATGCATTCCAGGTGACTACCTCATGAAGCTGGTTGAGAGAATGCCAAGAGTGTGGAAAGCTTTCATCAAGGCAAACGGTGGCTACTTTGAAGAATATATTTTTGATTTGTTTAACACTTTTTCAGTTACGACATGATTCCATTTGTGTTATTTCATCTTTTTGATGTCTTCACTGCTATTCTACAATGTAGGAAAGGGTAAACATAAAGAAAAACCCTGGATTGAGTAGGTGTGTCCAAACTTTTGACTGGTACTGTATATATACGGTATATATAGTGAGAGATAGATTCATAGATATAGAGAGAGAGAGTCTGGGCTCAATTTAATATATAGATGCACTCAAAACAAGGATAATTTGTCCTATTGGGTTTGTTTTTCCGCTGAAATCAATGCAAAATATGGAGCACCTCATCGTCGTACTGAAAATAGCATTAGCGTGAAATCGATGGCTAACCTGCAGCCAAGAGCAAAATCCATTTAGTTAAGTGAATTCAGGTCAACATCACAGAGCAAATGAAAAGCCTAAATTGATCGTGGCAGTTATTTTGACAGTTTATTACAGAACAAAGGAATTGTTTAAAGACCCAACGGTGTAAAGTGTATGTGCAGAATGGCTGCCTTTCGTAGGGCATTAGTTTCAGTCCAGGTTTGTAACCGGTAGCGTTGTTTGTTCTGAGAAAAGCCTGTGATGTGTTTGTGGTTCTGTAACAGTTCTATACAACTAGAGACGGACCGGCCAGATAGAATCACACAGGAGGCAGCTGACTACAACTGCTCCTACATTTGCATATTAATTGACCCGTATTCACTCTAAACAGGAATAAATATCTATCTACAGTAGTTCATGACTCTACAGAATGATCAAACTAAATCCTCCCTCTGTACTCATAGCCTCTTATTTTCTCTTTCATCTGCTCATGTGGGTTGATCATCAGTCACTCCTTTGTATTTTTCTTGTAATCCTTTCCGTGTGAGGACATCACCCTTCTGTCTGATTTGGCCTTTGTTTCTAAAGGCTTTGGCTTTCCTTCAGGAACCATTTTGAGAGTTTTCTATCTTTAACTTCCTCCAGTCTTGTGAATAGGCTATCCAAAGGAAGACTATTTGGCTTTTTGTGTGTACGCTATGCATGTCTAAAACTGTTTGTGTGAGTGTGTGTGAGGGGGCCGGTATGGATCCGGCAGGGATCCGGTAGGGAGCTGGTAGGGGGCCGGTAGGGGCCTTGAACATTTATCTAGAGGATTGACATGTGCTCATGCAGGCCACAGATGGTGGCTGTGTAACGGGAGGGAGGAAACGAGGGCGGGAGAGAGGAAAGGAGGGAGAGAGGAAAGGTGGCAAGGAGAGAGGAAAGGAAGGAGAGAGGAAAGGAGGGAAGGAGAGAGGAAAGGAGGGTAAGAGGGAGGAAAGGAGGGAGGGAGAGAGTAAAGAAAGGAGGGAGGAAAGGAGGGAGGGAGGAAAGGAGGGATAGAGGAAGGAGGGATAGAGGAAGGGAGGGAGGAAAGAAGGGAGAGAGTAAAGCAGGGAGGGAGTAAGGGGAAAGGAGGGCCGTCTGGGCGCCGGAGTAAATCTTTCTCTTGCTCTCTCTTTCTTATTTCTCTCTCCTTTTCTCCAGCTCAGGACCCCCTAGATACATTCCAGCTCAGGACCCCCTAGATACATTCCAGCTCAGGACCCCCTAGATACATTCCAGCTCAGGGCCCCCTAGATACATTCCAGCTCAGGACCCCCTAGATATATTCCAGCTCAGAACCCCCTTGATACATTCCAGCTCAGGACCCCCTAGATACATTCCAGCTCAGGACCCCCTTGATAAATTCCAGCTCAGAACCCCCTTGATAAATTCCAGCTCAGAACCCCCTTGATAAATTCCAGCTCAGGACCCCCTAGATACATTCCAGCTCAGGACCCCCTAGATACATTCCAGCTCAGAACCCCCTAGATACATTCCAGCTCAGAACCCCCTAGATACATTTCAGCTCAGGACCCCCTAGATACATTCCAGCTCAGAACCCCCTTGATAAATTCCAGCTCAGGACCCCCTAGATAAATGGGAGTTTAATTTAATTAGAGGCAGGCTACTGTTTCTGCCTCACAGCAGGGACTGGCACAGTGGAACCACCCCCTTCCTCCTGGCTGTTACACCCCTGACGCACGCACACACACACACACACACACACACACACACACACACACACACACACACACACACACACACACACACACACACACACACACACACACACACACACACACACACACACACACACACACACACACACACACACACACACACATCTTGTAAAGCCTCCTGCCTACTCTGCCAGCTGATAAACAATGCAACAGCTACTGTATGGGAAACATCTACATTTCACTTCCCTGAGAGTAGTTATGGTATTATGGCAAATCATTCATACTGTAGGCTATTTCCATGTAACATTCTCAGGAAATAATATTCTACCTTTATTTCCCACCTCCCTGTGTGTGGAAAATCTCTACCTGTCTGTCTGTGATTATCATTAGATGGATGTTGGACCACTTCCAGCCTGCAGTAGCTAAGGCAGCCGCCTCATTTCCACAGTGTTCAGACCACGCTTCCTGACCTACTCACTCCCCTGCCCCTCCCCCTCACCTGCCCCTCCACCTTCCCCTCCACCTTCCCCTCCCCTTTCCCCTCCAGTTGTTCGCTCAGGTGATCTGCACCGCTCACAGGCAGAGGGAGAGAGAGAGAGAGAAAAGAGAGAGAGGTAGAACAGAGAGAGCAGTTTTCCTCCGGTAGCTTCCACCTCATCTCTCATTACCCAGGCAGTGGTAGCGGCAGACAGGAGAGTGTGCGGATCACCTGGAGCCAGCAGTAGACCTGAAACATGTCTATTTATTTTTATGATCATATCAAACACATATCAAATATGGCTTTTTTCATGGAAGAGCCGCACAGAGAAAGGAAGAGGGATAGAGAGAAAGAGACTGTATGGAGTAGATACTAGCGCCTCATGGCATATGCAAGGGCTCTGTCTGATGTGTCTGTTGAACTGTGGGGCTGTTTAAACTGGACGACGAGGAAGGAAGCCTTCCTCAGGAGAGGAGAGGGCAGGTGTGGTCTCTGCAGAGCCTGAGGACGCGCTGTGGGACAGGCGATGATGTGGACAGGGTTGTCTTTTACGGAATTAATATGATATGTGACAGGTATGGTATGCACCTGTTAGTTAGCGCATTTACATGCTCCTCAAAGGCATTTAGCTCATATTGAAACAAACAGTTGTAGCTTATGGTCTTGATACTGGGATGTCTGTTTCATAGGATTTAGTGCTATATTCAAATTATGATGGGGTTTATTTAAGTATTTTAAACTGGGTGGTTAGAGCCCTGAATACTGATTGGCTGACAGCCGTTGTAAATCAGACCGTATACCACGGGTATGACAAAACATTTATTTTTACTGCTCTAATTACTTTGATAACCAGTTTATAATAGCAATAAGGCACCTCAGGGGTTTGTGGTGTATGGCCAATATACCACGGCTAAGGGCTGTGTCCAGTCACTCCGCGATGCGTCGCGCATAAGAACAGCCCTTAGCTGTGGTATATTGGCCATATACCACACCCCCTCATGCCTCATTGTTTAAATAAGCCACAGGAGGCTGTGCTGTATCATGAATACAGTCACAGGTAAATGGTGTTGTTCAGCCTGACATGGTATTTAAAAATGACAATGAATTATATATTTTCATTAAAACGTTAATTTGACAAGTCAATTCATACAATTGAATTATTCCACCAGAAGATATAGTCCGGACAAAAATCTGGTTATTAGTTATTTTTGGTCACGTTGCTACAGACGCGAGCCAGTTATTAATTATTGCTGCACAGTTGCTATGCAAAAGGTCTGGTCGTCCACTCTAAACAAATTGGTTGCTATGCAGGCTGGATAGCTAACGTTCGTGTCACTTACTAGCTAGCTCGCCAACTTCAGCTAACTCAGTCACGTCAAACAATGAACCTAGCTGCATTTTTGTTTGTTAGAGCTTTCATTCAATTGGGATTTTTACCTGGATATGTCCATGATCATGACGTTGATGCGTGATTTCGACTTTCTCCAAAAAAAGTTGTCTCGTCTGGGCACCGTTCACTCTATGTATGGTACTACAGAGATCACAATTCTAAAGTCAAACATTGTTTCTGAGTTCAGACACGCAGAACAGCGAGGCTTACCAAACTAAATGCTAGGTTTATATTAACACCTGCTGTACCAAACTAAATGCTAGGTTTATATTAACCCACGCTGTACCAAACTAAATGCTAGGTTTATATTAACCCCTGCTGTACCAAACTAAATGCTAGGTTTATATTAACCCCCGCTGTACCAAACTAAATGCTAGGTTTATATTAACCCCTGCTGTACCAAACTAAATGCTAGGTTTATATTAACCCCCGCTGTACCAAACTAAATGCTAGGTTTATATTAACCCCCGCTGTACCAAACTAAATGCTAGGTTTATATTAACCCCTGCTGTACCAAACTAAATGCTAGGTTTATATTAACCCCCGCTGTACCAAACTAAATGCTAGGTTTATATTAACCCCCGCTGTACCAAACTAAATGCTAGGTTTATATTAACCCACGCTGTACCAAACTAAATGCTAGGTTTATATTAACCCCTGCTGTACCAAACTAAATGCTAGGTTTATATTAACACCTGCTGTACCAAACTAAATGCTAGGTTTATATTAACCCCTGCTGTACCAAACTAAATGCTAGGTTTATATTAACCCCCGCTGTACCAAACTAAATGCTAGGTTTATATTAACCCCCGCTGTACCAAACTAAATGCTAGGTTTATATTAACACCCGCTGTACCAAACTAAATGCTAGGTTTATATTAACCCCCGCTGTACCAAACTAAATGCTAGGTTTATATTAACCCCCTGCTGTACCAAACTAAATGCTAGGTTTATATTAACCCCCTGCTGTACCAAACTAAATGCTAGGTTTATATTAACACCTGCTGTACCAAACTAAATGCTAGGTTTATATTAACCCCCGCTGTACCAAACTAAATGCTAGGTTTATATTAACCCCCGCTGTACCAAACTAAATGCTAGGTTTATATTAACACCTGCTGTACCAAACTAAATGCTAGGTTTATATTAACCCCCGCTGTACCAAACTAAATGCTAGGTTTATATTAACACCTGCTGTACCAAACTAAATGCTAGGTTTATATTAACACCTGCTGTACCAAACTAAATGCTAGGTTTATATTAACACCTGCTGTACCAAACTAAATGCTAGGTTTATATTAACACCTGCTGTACCAAACTAAATGCTAGGTTTATATTAACCCCCTGCTGTACCAAACTAAATGCTAGGTTTATATTAACACCTGCTGTACCAAACTAAATGCTAGGTTTATATTAACACCTGCTGTACCAAACTAAATGCTAGGTTTATATTAACACCTGCTGTACCAAACTAAATGCTAGGTTTATATTAACACCTGCTGTACCAAACTAAATGCTAGGTTTATATTAACACCTGCTGTACCAAACTAAATGCTAGGTTTATATTAACCCCTGCTGTACCAAACTAAATGCTAGGTTTATATTAACCCACGCTGTATCAAACTAAATGCTAGGTTTATATTAACCCCCGCTGGACCAAACTAAATGCTAGGTTTATATTAACACCTGCTGTACCAAACTAAATGCTAGGTTTATATTAACACCTGCTGTACCAAACTAAATGCTAGGTTTATATTAACCCCTGCTGTACCAAACTAAATGCTAGGTTTATATTAACCCCTGCTGTACCAAACTAAATGCTAGGTTTATATTAACCCACGCTGTACCAAACTAAATGCTAGGCTTATATTAACCCCTGCTGTACCAAACTAAATGCTAGGCTGGAAGCAAGGGGAAATAATGTTTGACTTGAGATAAATACAAGAGAAGATTCGGACAGCAACATGAACATGATATTCTGATGGAGACTCAGTGATCATTTTCAGATGGAACTGTTAGCAGTTGTAGGTATGTCTGTAACTGTCAAAAAAATCACTTCAAAAATGTAGGCTACCTGTGCATCTTCATCCACTCTGAAATAACTCCAGCATCCAAACAGTGCACTGCGTGTGCTCTTGCGACATTTGATTAATGGAAATGGACATCTGTTTACAAAACACCAAAAAGTGTTCCTAATGACATTCGGTGATTGAGTCTTGCTGACAAATTGACCGTCTTTGTAGTCGGGACACATGAAATGAGGCCGGAAGTGTCACAGTAAAAAGCGTCATGGTCAGTCACCCTAACACAGTTAATTTACTAGCCTAGGCTACAGTGTGTATTACCATGAGCTTTAAATAAGCCTACCTGTAGCCAGTGATCTAGCCTAGTGTGTTAAATAAAGGGGCAAAACTCTGATTGCGGGTCGTGGTGAAATATTTTTACGCTCCCTATACTTTCAATGCAAATTTCTGAAAAAGGTGGGTAAATCCTCCACTAGGCTTGCACCACTGCTGGTAGCCTACTATCTCAGCCGAGGCAATTTTACACAATATGAACACACACAGGTTCCAGAAAAAACTGCTTATCTCACGCAACAAAACAACTGGGAACTCGAAAATCTAGCTGGATGGACTGGATGCGCGTTGATGTCTAGTTGTCTAGTGATATTGTCGACCATCATCAGCTGATCCAGGAAAGAAAACACATTTTGATAGAAAATAATAAAGTTAAATAGATGGTTGACCTCTTGTGGCCACGGAGAACACCAATACCCACACACACCTGAAAAACAAAGAAATGAGCGCTCTAAACAGCTGACTGACAAAAGCAAACAATGATAAAATAACGGATAAATCTAATGAATTGGATTAAACTAATAGGCTATTTTGGAAAATCTATGCTTTTAAGGGTGCTCAGCTGAGGCTGAAATTCAGCACTACTGAGTGGACAGCGCCTCTCTATAGAATTTGCACCATTCATGGACAGGGAGACGGTTTGTGCAGCCATGTATAAATAAATGGTTTAAACCATAATAGAGAGGTGGGGGTGCTTTTATTTTCATATTTACCACTGCCTTTTAAAGAAATAGGTGAATGGTTAAATTAAGATTATTTAGAGACCCCCAAAAGTTTGACTTGGAGCTAATGTCTCATTCAGGGGAGCTGAGCAAGAGAGGGAGAGTGAGAGAGGGAGAGTCGAGAGAGAGAGGGAGAGAGAGAGGCAGACAGAGAGAGGGAGAGAGATGGAGGAAAAAGAGAGGGAGAGAGGCAGACAGAGAGAGGGAGGGAGAGAGAGAGAGAGGGAGAGAGATGCAGAGAGAGGGGGAGAGAGAGAGAGGTAGAGAGAGGCAGAGAGAGGGGGAGAGAGAGAGGCAGAGAGAGAGAGAGGGAGAGAGAGAGCAGCTCAGAGAGAGAGGGAGAGAGAGCGAGGCAGTGAGAGAGGGAGGGAGAGCGGGAGAGGCAGAGAGAGAGCGGTCTGATGAAAATAGCAAGCGTTGTTGCTGCTTTGTTTCGGGATCCTTGAATGAGCACAATGAATCGATCGATGGAGAGGTGACGGGCGGAGACAATGGATCTCTGTGAGTTCAGCAGGTCGGAACGGCGGCGTTCCACACACAATGGAGGTGCGACAAGACGGAGCGAAGGGTGGCGCTCCATCAAAGATGTCACCGGAGACAAAGCACACTCACTCCCTGGCTCTCTCTGTGGCAGAGTTGTTGTAACTCGCTTTATCCTAACTCAAACCTGCAGAAAACGGTTTGCTAACTACCGTCAAGAGTAATGGCAACTTGTACGTATAGGTAGCATGTCTAAAGTCATTTCCAACCAGCACTATTGATTTAGAGACACACTGAGATCCCAGCCTGTATCAATCAATCAAATGTATTTATAAAGCTCTTTTCACAAAGTGCTATACAGACACCCAGCCTAAAACTCCAAACAGCTAGCAATGCAGATGTAGAAGCACGTGGCTAGGAAAACTCCCTAGAAAGGCAGGAACCTAGGAAGAAACCTAGAGAGGAACCAGGCTCTGTAGTCTTTAGCCTGTAGCTTTAGTCCTGTAACATCTGCCACACTACTAGACCATGTGACCGGGGAGACAAACAGTTCAATGAATTGCTTTTGTTTGGGAGGTTACTGAATTTTCTTCATCCGCCTACCGCCCACCGCAACACAGATACCAAACAGCCACACACTGGCCCAGTATCTGAGCAACATAAGTAAAGTAACTAACAAACAGTCGTCTTCGTGTTTTTTCCCGCAAACATTTATCTTTGTCGGCCGATGAGTGATTCTAGGAATGGGAAGCATGCATCTTTCTCTCTCTTTTTCCAGGAAGAAATGAGTTGAATAATATCCTTTCCTAGAGGAACTGTGCCTACATATTTTCTGTGGCATGATAACACACTCAAGTCTAGATGGCAAAAACACAATTTCTTAAAGTGGATAGGATGCTAGCTGGTCTTTTCACTGGTCTTTCCCAAACTGCTCTTAGCTCAGAATTAAAAATAAAAAAAGGGTCAGATATTGAATTCAGCGAAAAGGCAAATCCACTGCTGTTGCTGTAGTGGCGGGACTAAAGAGGGGAGGGTGTGTGAGGGTGGTTTAAGACGTTAAATGAAATCATGTTATATCCAACATATACCTAGACCACACAACGTGTTTTCACGTCTCACTTTTCAGCCTTTTCTTTCTCTCCATCTCTCTTTCTTTTCTTTTTTGATCGGAGAGGGCATTACCCTGTCTGAACTACCCCTAAATCCTTGTGGTCACACCTCTTATTAAAGAGGGTTTTGTCCCACGCCCTACACCCCCCTCCGCTGCTCTTGGAATTCAGCCCGGGTCAGCAGATTTCAGCCCACCCCACCGTGCTTACTCTTTTTAATTTGCACCTGTTGTGCAGTTGTCCAGGAGGCAAGTGCCGAACCATACAGTCAAACAAAGATCATATTATGAACAGATATGCAATGCCTAATCTCCATGTACCCGAAGGGGAAAATTGAAAAAAACATATTTTTTCATTCTCTTCCATGGGAACGTGTGCGGGAATGGTATGCCGTTGGGATGTAAAGGTTTATGGTTTCCAAAAACTGTTGAGAGGAACCAAATAATATCCCCAAACAAGCAATTGACTTCAAAAACGCATAATTTTAAGCCACTTCCCATTCGCTGTCTGGAGTTGGCAGCGCCTTCCAGAGATAACGTGCATGAAAGCTTCGCGAAATATTGCTTTATTAGGCATACACAGAACTCAAAATGAACCTGAAAATTGTGCTCTATTTTCTATCCCCGAGGGCCCTCTTTCCTGCGCCTAGTTCCCATGATGTCATGGCTTTTACATTTTGTTATATTCTTTGTTCCCACCTCCCTCTTTTTATTTTGGGCCTATGTCTGCTTCTCTCATGCACCTTCATCAGAGTATTTTTCATCTACACCAAAGTGGACATATTTATAGGTTACCGTGAAGGCCCTTGAGTTCAGCCTGAATCAAAATTAACAACATTTTTCTCAAGGTTCAGGGATGTAATATTACTAGCTGTCCATTTGGTTCCTAGGTTGTCTGATCTGTATAAAAAGCTCCCCAAACTATTCAAAGCAGGAAAACGACTTTCTCCTTTCTACCATCAGAGCCGAATTAGGCGGATGTTGTTTTAGAAACCTAACAGCGTCTCTTTGTTTGTGTCTTGCAGTGCTGACCTATGAGAATGTGGTGGAGATGAGCTCTGAGACAGACGAGGATGACAGGACGCTGCTCTCAGAGGAGAATGGCCTGACCAATGGGGAGGAGGGTGGTAGCCCTGCCGGAGCCAGCGTGCCTAACCTGGAGGCATCACCCAGGGTGGGCCACGCCCTGCTGTCCTACAGGGGTGGAGCAGAGGGGTCAGAGGGCAGGGACGGGCGGCAGAGCCACCACCACGCCTGCCGCCTGGGAGACAATCAACACAGACACCTCAATGGGACTGGTGAGTGATCTGATCAGGTCAACACCTGCACAATATAAATCAGTAGCCTATATCAATCCAATGCATTTATATAACCCTTTTTACATCAGCCTGTTTTACAAAGTGTTTTGACAGTAAATCAATCAACACACTTCACTTATGTATATCAATTACAGAACTCATAATAATAATACAGTATATTCACCTCTTCAGTTTCTGCTAAAATAGTTGGAGCCTGGGAAATGGCTTTGTTCTATACTCTGTCTATTTTTTCCATTTCCGGATCTCTGTGAGGTTGACAGGAGATGGTAGAGATTAACACAGTGCTCTATTCTAGTGAGACGTGATGCTGCTGAAATACAGTCAGCACTTTAGGTGCTTCACAGGCTCACATCGCTAAACCACCTCCCTCCCGTACTCATCTCTGTATGACTGTTCACACCCTCTAGCACCTCTGACCTCTGACCTCTCACCGTTCTCCGTCCCCTCTTTGCTCTCCTTCTCTCTTTTGTCTTGGCTTTGTAAAAGCACTGTCTCATCAATGTTTCTCTCTCTGTTGTCTTGGCTCGGTAAAAGCATTGTCTCTTCAATGTTTCTGTCTCTGTTGTCTTGGCTTTGTAAAAGCACTGTCTCATCAATGTTTCTCTCTCTGTTGTCTTGGCTCGGTAAAAGCATTGTCTCTTCATTGGTTTCACATACTTTCAGAGGAATAAAGTCAACTCCAAACAGTTCAATATACTCAAGATCTCGGCAGAGGAGAATGTCACAATATTTTAGTTCAATATATGAAGCGCTGTGAAACAGCCAGCCTTTCATTCTCATTGACCCATAATTGTAACTCTTATAATTAGACTCAGTTTAGTGGGCTGTGACCAACGGAGCCTCTAACTCCCGCATACAGGCAGAGCTACCAATGATAAGCAAGTAGCACATGTAAAACCTGTCAACCCACCCTCTCTCTCTCTCTCTCTCTCTCTCTTCCTCCCTCTCCATTCCCCCCTCCCCTTCCAACTCATCTGCATCAGTGACAGGACAACTGGTGTCGCCAGGGCCGCAAAGACAAATACTTTTAATTAGAAGCCAAACGGGATCGTTAAAGAGGGAGCCAGGCTTTTGCAGGACTCATTAACATCCCTAAATGAAATTCAGAGCTTTATGATGGCCATTTACATGCTTAATAGGCCCACCATTCTGTGGCCGCCTGACAGATACAGAGTGCAGAGAAAACTCATGCGAGACACCCATTTATTATTTTTTTTTAAATGGACCTGCGTTGACTATCCGTCTCTGTTAATGACTTGGTGGCAAGCTGTGCTGCTGAATTGGGAAATATGAGGGACTGGGAAATAGTTTAAGAAAATTTGAACCCGGTCCAAAACTAAATGTAAATGAAAAGAGCCTTGATATGGGGAGCATATGTGTATAGAATCATTATTATCATGATCATTATAAGAAAGCTGTAAAAAGAAATCAATGTCAGATTAGCACATCTGCTACAGTCCATTATAGCTAATGCTAACCTAGCTATTTGCTGAGTGGTTTGATTTGAATTCAACTGGCATTTGACATTTATATGTAAACTGATGAAAGATGAGAGATAGACAACCCACATATTTGTTATATTCATATATTCATTTCACTCAGGTAACAGATGTAAAAGACTTGGGTGTCACTTCAAGGCACTGAGTCACATTGAGAATGCACAAAGGATCGAATCAAGATTTACCACAAAAATAACAGAAATGCTAATTTACTGTACACGCCATCTTGCCTCTGCCTCTCTAGGAAAAAAAAGACGACTGAGTGAAAAACACAAAGAGCCTCCATTTTATATTTGAGATTTCATATACAGTGCAAGTAGTACTGTAAGTGTAGTGAAGGAGGGGCCTACTGAAAATAGAATGAAACTTGAGTACAGTGTCTAGATTCTACGACAGTGACACAGGGCGTGACTCACATGTCTTTGTCCTAACTCTGAGGCCTGGAACCCACAAAAAGCCCCATGTTGGCTGAATGAAACTCATTCTGTTAAGTCTGGCAGTGATTCTGAAGTTGAGGCGAAGGGAAGCAACAATGCTTTCCCCATCAGGAGAGGCATGCATTTTTGCAGTTGTTCTCTGAAACATGCAGCACCACCATTTTATCTGCGTGGTGCAGGGGCGAAACATTGTAGGGAGAAGTGTGAGACCTCGCTTCTTGATTACAGTTCATCTTGGAATTATGAGAAAGAAAATAGTTTTCCTCCACAATATTTAGGAATTGAAGAAGGAAAGCTACCTGCTAATTCCCATACATTCTACCTTCAACCTTTGTTGAAGGTAGCTGCCAATCGACTATAAACATTGATCCTATGTTGACATGTTCTCAATAGGTTGTGTATAGTACCTTGTGACTCATTTGACTCATAGCAAGACTATTTTTGTATAAAAAAGCACAGCATCAGGTTCCTGTTTGACACATTGCTCATGAGGAAGGAAGTTTTGAAAAGTAACCTGCTGTAAATGAAAGAGGGGGGAGAAAATCTGACTGTTCTCGTTTTCTCCCCCCTGCCGCCCCCTCCCTCTCCTCTGCTGCAGCATGCAGGCAGGGGTGTTGTATATCCCTCCTTTGAAGAGGGAAAGCATATGATTCTTGTGACTCCTGTTGAGGAGTCACATGACTGGGGCCAGGAGGAACAAACACAATGGGCACAGTATATGTACACCCCTCGCCTGCCTGTCCCTCATTATCAGGAAAATACATTCATATTACAAGCCGTGGCTGAATGGAAAGAGGTACTTAACTGAATTGTCAGGGTAGCATGTGCATTCTAGTTGACTTTGCCTCGAGTGTTAAACCATGGTCATACTTCAGTTTATTGAGTGCTGTGTTAGCCACAGTTGATTGTCTGATTTTGAGCCCTTTTCTCCTCTCCTTCATAGATGAAAGGAAGGATGAATATGATCCCTTGGGGCCAGAGGGGTCTCTTCACTCTGTAGGAAGTGGTACAGGTGACTTCCACCCTCTTTATTTAACTTTTATTTAACTAGGGAAGTCAGTTAAGAATAAATTCTTATATACAATGACGGCCTATCCCAGCCAAACCCTAATGCCGCTGGGCAATTGTGTGCTGCCCTATGGGACTCCCAATCACGGCCGGTTGTGATACAACCTGGAATCGAACCAGGGTGTGTAGTGACGCCTCTGGCACTGAGATGCAGTGCCTTAGACCGCTGTGCCACTCAGGAGCCCCATATATATATTTATATATTTGCAGAAAAATCATGTATGCATTCACTACTGTAAGTTGCTCTGGATAAGAGCGTCTGCTAAATGACTAAAATGTAAATGTAATTGATGGAAGCTACAGTCTATCTGCAATATTAAAGCTGATCTACCCCCTAAAAAAAAATATATATATATATATATAACACACTAGGAAGAGACATGATTATAACCCCTTGCAGCAGGTGATATACCTAATAGGAAACACACACACACACACAGTCAAGGGCCATGAGAGATAACGTCCCTCCTCGTGCATCAAAGCGAGGGAAAGCATAGCAAACATTTGCAAGTTTAGTGAGAGTGCAACACAAATCACATCTTGCTACAAAATTGAATTTTGACCTAAATCTCATTTGTTTGATTCATGTACTTTCAAATTGGTTTAAAATTGTAGTTTGTCCTGGCAGTGAATCACAATGTCTTTGCAGTTAAGCATTTTATCAACACAATCTTGCCTAAAGTAACTTCAAGGGATCCAAGCCTCTTGGGGACAGTTCAGTGTCCTTTGTTTTAAGGATATTTTCAACAACAAAAATATACACAGAATCTGTGTCACAGCTGCACACAACACACAAGCCAATAGCAAACAGTATTGATCCTAAGACAAATAAATGTAGCCACACTAACTGCCCTGATTTGTTAAATCAGCTGATGAATACATTGGACACCTGATGTACCATTATACCTACACTGACTGTTTAGCAGATATAGCCTCACATCTTCTTACTCATAATCAAATCTCTGCTTTAAATTATGTAGAGAGAGAATTCTAAGTGAAATCTGTAAACCAGAAAATCTAATTGCAACCTAAACCAATTACCCGTTACACTAGGAAATATTTCAGTTAAAATGTCTAAAAGCTTTAAAATGGGTTGTGAACATCACTTAATGATGAAATTATCTAGTATTTTTCTTTGTCGAGGCCATTACATGGCATCATTAACGGTAACTTAAATGTATACTTCCCTCTAAGTAGTGGCTTAATGCTTCCCTCCCTCAGTGTCCTTTATCACATTTAGAGACCAGTCTGTTTCCCTGTGTGGCCAATATAATGTAGCTGTGCAGCACATCTCAAAATGGGGGAAGGAGGATGGAGACCGACCAATGTTCTCATTTGTCTTCCTCTCTCTTCTTCTCTACCTCCCCCTCTCCTCCTCCTCCTCTCCATCCTCCTCCTCATCTTATACAGTTAATGGTATGGATGGGGTGTCAGAGCTTGACGACTACTTCACTAAGTGTAGTAAACTGGAGGAGAGTGACGGCCTCTCGGCCAGCATCGCTGAATACCTCCAGCGTGGCGACACCGCCATCATTTACCCAGAAGCCCCAGAGGAAGTGACACGACTCGGAACTCCCGAAACCATTGGGCAAGACGAAAACGAAAACGGTGAGAATCCATAAAATCCATTTTACAGTAAATCTCTGACTATTTGCAGTCTCATAAACTGCATTAAAGGCCTTCCACCTCTGTTTCTTTGTCCCCAATAGTGTTACTGACTGACTTTTATGGGCAGTCTGTGTTTAAGTGTAAGATGATGGTGACTCTACATAGAGTCTTTGTGAAGTAGAGATAGTCATCTTGCTTGTTGCACTTCCTCTGTTTACAACCTGGGCATGTTGCCCATCAGGGTCTACTGGCTGACCTTATGACTCCTCCTCCTCCTTTCCCCCGTACAGAACTGTCACTGACTCCAGATGCTTTCACCCAACTGTTGACCTGTCCTTACTGCGACCGGGGCTACAAGCGGCTGACATCGCTCAAGGAGCACATCAAGTACCGCCATGAGAAGAACGAGGAGAGCATACCCTGCCCACTGTGCAGCGAGACCTTCTCACACCGAACACTGCTGGAGAGACATATGGCCATGCACAAGCCAGGGATCGATCAGGTAAGACAGACAGACAGACAGACAGACAGACAGACAGGCAGACAGGCAGACAGACAGACAGACAGACAGACAGACAGACAGACAGGCAGGCAGACAGACAGACAGACAGACAGACAGACAGACAGACAGACAGACAGACAGACAGACAGACAGACAGACAGACAGACAGACAGACAGACAGACAGACAGACAGACAGACAGACAGACAGAGGTGATGTTTTTCTGTTTTTCTTTTACTCTTTTCTTTCCTCATCTCATCTCCTTCACACTGTTATGTCGTTGTGTGGGTCGACCAACGATCTGGGTGAAACACACAGTATCATTTTAGGCCACTGCCCTTCACTCATTTATTTTTTCTTTTAAGATTTGTGTTAATTATAATGGCTTTAATGGCTTCCTCATGGTGACTGGATGCTCTTTTCTTCTGCATGGAGAATCATATTCTCTTGAGTGAATTAGTATTCTCCTTTCCTCTTCCTGTCATCCTCTACTCCTCTCACATTAAACAAGTTACTTCTGACCCCGCACTGCTTCAGACCCCCGCACTGCTTCTGACCCCGCACTGCTTCAGACCCCCGCACTGCTTCAGACCCCCACACTGCTTCAGACCCCCGCACTGCTTCAGACCCCCGCACTGCTTCAGACCCCCGCACTGCTTCAGACCCCCGCAATGCTTCAGACCCCCACACTGCTTCAGACCCCCGCACTGCTTCAGACCCCCACACTGCTTCAGACCCCCGCACTGCTTCAGACCCCCACACTGCTTCAGACCCCCACACTGCTTGTTCACAGCTGCATTGTGTTGCGCTCCCCCAAGCGTCTTCCTTTAGTGAGGCCTGCGTGGGATGTGCTAGCATATTGCCTTCCTCAGGCCATCTGACTTTTTACATCAGCTGTTGCTAGAAATGGACCAGATTTGATTAGAAATGAGCACTCATACATAGTAGCAGAGATTTGGACCATTTCCTACGGTTCAATACGCAGTGCTTTCACTGAGAATACCATTTATTAAGTACCAGTTTTATAGATAAACAGTAGCAGCACTATCTGTCACTTTATTCCTAGTTATTTGTACCTCAATTACCTCGTACCCCTGCACGTCGACTTGGTACTGGTACCCCGTGTATATAGCCTAGTTATTGTTACTATAAGGACACAATGCGAGACCCAAATGCAGACACGAGGCAGATGGTAGAGCTACGATATTTATTATAACAAAGAGAGTAGGCAAAGGCAGGTCGGGGACAGGCGAGAGTTCATAAACCAGGTCAGAGTCCAAACAGTACCAGACGATAGGCAGTCTCGAGGTCAGGCCAGGCAGGGGTCAGAAACCAGATCCGAGTCCAAAACACTACAAGGGGATAGGCAGGCTGGTTGTCAGAACAGGCAGCGTGGCCAGGCAGGCGGGTTCGGAGTCAGGACAGGCACCTGTCGAAACCAGGAGGACTAGAAACAAATAGAGACTGGGAAAGATAGGCACAAGGAAAACCACTGGTTGACTTGTCAAACAAGACAAACTGGCACAGAGACAGGAAACACAGGGATATATACACCAGGGATAATAAGCAACACCTGGAGGGGGGTGAAGACAATCACAAGGACAGGTGAACCAGATCAGGGTGTGACAGTTACTGATTGTATATTTAAATATTACTTTTTTAAATACGTGTTTCAGTCTTCTATATCTCTAATGTTTTTCTCTCTGCTTTGTTTGGGCCTGCCAGTAAGCTTTTCATTGTTAGTCTACGCCTGTTGTTTACCAATTCGTGTGACGGATAAAATTGTATTTAATTCTGTATCTTGATTTTAACCAGGGAATCAGTACAAGTACAACCATTTACAACCAGCAATTTGTAAACATAAAGACCAAAAACCAAAAGTATAGGCCTACAACTGTCTCTTATGACGTACCATGCAAGTAAGCAGTGGAATCATTACAATTGTCCAATTATAGTGGTGATAATAGTCAGATTTCCTAAAATAAGCACCCTCCTTCCTCCCGGAGTCCCCCTCCCCCTCCACCCCCTCACCTGAACCCCCTCCCCACCTCCCCCTTTCCCCCTTCAGACTGGCTTAAATAAAAGCAGATGGTATTTTCCCCAGTTATCTGGAGTATCATAATCCTCAAATGACTTTAAGTGTTTGTTTAGTTCTGTACTTCCTTTCCACTTAAAAGAGTTAAAGAAAGGATCTTATGGAAGGTCATTATGACTAGGCTACCTTAGTGCACCGGTCTGTGGAGGGATTTCCATTTGAGTGCTCCTGAGTGCTATTGGTGCAAACATGTGAATTGTGCTACTCTGCTTATCCTCTGTGTGCCTAGAGCAATGGAATTTATTTTTAGCATGGGGTAATTGTTCACACATTTGGTTATGAAGGCAGGTTCTACCACATCAGTCATTGGCCCCATTTTTCAGATCGCTAGCATTTTCACAATGTAGTCCCCTTCAAGCCACATTCAGTAGTCTAACCCTAATCACATTGCTCTAACCTGAAATGTCACCTGCTGCCATACATACACACATACATAATCACACAAACACAATAACACACACCGATATATAGATTCCTCAGCAAGCACTAGTGAAAAGGGATTTTTTGAAATTGAAATTGTACCATGAAAACCTCCCACATCTTTCTCATAAAGGTATTTGTCGGGCTTTATCTCTCTACATGCTGTTTTTATTTGTTATCTGCACTCATTTGAATTTCAGGAAATGCACCTACACTAAACAGTTACCTTTGAACAGAACACAAAAACTCAACCCACACACTATTCTCAAAATCGATTAATGAGTTCCTTGCACGCTTCATCATTTTTATTAAACCATTTCAGATGTAAAACCCTAAAAAATACTTATGTAGTTAGATGTAGTTAACGTTTGTGACGGAGGGTTATTGTGTTGCAAAGTAGCCTGACGTTGAAGCTAAGAAAAATTCATTCCATTCCTTCTCAAGGCCAGCTACCTTGAAATCTCGCCCAGTGCCTGGTTCATTTGTGACTCCCACACTTACACAACACGTTTAGGTGGCACTGATGTGAAAACTCTCTTTTCTATCTCCTCCACAGCCCCAGCTGCTGAGTGAAGGGGCCGGCAACCGCAAGTTCAAATGCACCGAGTGTGGAAAAGCCTTCAAATACAAGCATCACTTGAAGGAGCATCTTCGCATTCACAGCGGTAGGTACAAAGATGAGTCAAGCTGGCGATAGCCCACCATTTTAAAATGTATTCATGTGACTGTGGCTAGATGACAGAGAGGGCTCATGCCATAAGAGTAAAATTGATAATGTTCCTTTTTGGCCTCTGTCAGCAAATTAGTCATTCTGTTTTATAATAGCTCACTGTTTCAGACCAGTTTCATAACTGACTAATTCCGCCATATGGATGAGGCCATAGCTCAAGAAGACGTTGAATAGACGTGTAATAGAAATAGAAATTCTAATTTTCACACTGAAAGAAATCTTCAGCTATTCCACTACCAGCCAATTGCAAGCATTCAAAATGGAGTAACTTGAAATTCATGTACCTGTTTATCGTTTACAGGCGAGAAACCATACGAGTGTTCCAACTGCAAGAAGCGCTTCTCCCACTCCGGCTCCTACAGCTCCCACATCAGCAGCAAGAAGTGTGTCGGTCTGTTCTCCGTCAATGGACGAGTAAGTAATGGAGGCAACGCCAAGGCTGGCTCCTCTCCTAACTCCACCGCCTCCTCCCCGGGAAGCCCCGCCCTGGCTCTGCTCCGCCACAAGCTGGAGAACGGCCGCCACATGGGGCTCCAAGACCAGCAGGGCCACCTGGACATCAAGGCAGAGCCAATGGACTTAAACGACTACCGGCTACTGATGGCCTCCCAGTATGGCGTCGGAGGACCAGGGGGCTACATGAATGGAGCCGGCCGAGGAGGCAGCCCCCTGGGGATCCACAGCACATCCCAGAGCCCCCTGCAGCACCTGGGTGGAATGGGGTTGGACCTGCCCCTGCTGGGATACGGGTCCCTGCGGAACAACCTGAGCGAGGTGCAGAAGGTCCTCCAGATTGTGGACAACACGGTGTGTCGGCAGAAGATGGATGGGAACCCGGAGGAGATCTCCAAGCTCAGGGCCTATATGAAGGAGCTGGGGGCTCAGATGGAGGAGCAGAAGCTGGCCTTGTCCTCTCCGCGTGCCAGCTTCCAGGCGGTGGGCCACAGCAGCCCCACCAAGAGCATTATCGACTACACCCTGGAGAAGGTGAACGAGGCCAAGAGCCTGATCGATGACTCCAAGAGGCAGATCAACATGGACATAAAGAAGGAGAGGCTCAACCACTCGACGGATCATGAGGACAAATCGCACCACGAGAGCCACCAGGTTCCATTCCTGCCGTTCTCCTGCCAGTTCTGCAAGGAGACCTTCCCAGGGCCCATCCCACTGCACCAGCATGAGCGCTACCTGTGTAAGAAGAACGAGGAGATCAACCACCTCCAGCCCAGCGAGGATGTGTCTCTCAGCCACAGGGGAGTGTTCCCCTCAGACCAGCAGGCCGCCCTGCTGTCCTCTATTTCAGAGAGGGGCGCCACCAGCCCCGCCAACCCCTTCAAGGACCACATGTCAGTGCTCAAGGCCTACTTCGCCATGAACACAGAACCCAACTCAGAGGAGTTGCTGAAGATCTCCATCGCAGTCGGCCTTCCGCAGGAGTTCGTCAAGGAGTGGTTCTCCCAGTGGAAGAATCAGCAGCAGCAACAACAACAACACAATAAGGGCAATGCCAACCCCAGGAAGCAGTCACCGCCGCCAGAGCGGAGCAGTGCAGAGGAGCGCAGGCACCACAGGCTAACCAGGTCACCAATGTCCACGGCGCAACACAGGGACCGCATCATGGCACTCACTGATTTACACGGTGGCAACACCAACGGTGACCGTGACGCTCTCCACAGACACTCAGAGGTCAACCAGTTTACAGCAAACATGCAGACGGGTGACAAACCACTAGACCCCTTGAACCAGCTTAGAAGCAGAACACCATCCCCTCTAAATCTCTCCTCCACTTCTTCTAAAAACTCCCAGAGCAGCTCGTACACTCCAAACAGCCTGGCCTCTGAAGGGGACGGCCATGGGGGGGACGCACCGTTGGACCTTTCTCTGCCAAAACACATGATGAGCAAGAGCATCTCACTGGGAGAAAAGAGGTCCAAACCAAACGGCTACATCTCAGACTGCAACGGTGACCACCACCATTCCAGCCGGGAGCAGGGTACTGAGCCCATGGACTTGGCCCACATCAAGAAGGAGTTCCTGGGCTCAGAGAGAGACAACAGAGGCAACCGGGGACACCAGACGGAGAAGAGTGCCAGCCCCATCTTTGGCATCAACCCCTTTGGTGGTGGTCACATGTACACACCTCTGCCCCCACATGGAGCGTTCCCCCCGCACAGCTTCATGCAGGCCCAGGCCAGCATCCCAGGCCTGAGGCCATACCCAGGGCTGGATCCAATGAGCTTCCTACCCCACATGGCCTACACTTATGCAACTGGGGCGGCTACATTCGCTGAAATGCAACAGAGGTCGAGGAAGTACCAACGGAAACCAGGTTTCCAGGTAAGCAAGCCCTTTTGTGGTTTTAGGTCCATTCACTAAGTCCATTTTTAGTAAGAGGTTAACAATAAACATTTTGCCCTTTTAAATTAGTAACTAATGGATAAAGTTACACTCAACACAAAACAAATTACATGTTTTAGATTAGTAAAAAAAATAATGTTAAAGTTGTTTTTGTCAAATAATTTCCTGTAATTAGATGAGTTTGCACTGTGGCTGTCTGTTTTGTATATACGTCCACTCCACACATCAAATCCACAACACAGATTTAAAAAGCCCATATGTTCCCCTTTTTACTGTCTCCTCTCCTGGGTAGTAAGAAGGGTTGTACACAGGTCGTACGGATCGACGACTAAGCCCTGTCCGGACTTGGGATCAAACTAAGAGCAGAAGGTGTCTTCGTTTTAGGTGACAGGTGTGGACTACTTACAAAGTATTGAACAATATGCCTCTCTCATCTCATAGGGGGAGCTATTGGACGGAACTGTGGACTATCTGTCAGGCCTGGAGGACCTGACAGACGAATCACTCCTCTCCCGGAAGAAGATTAAGAAGACAGAAAGTGGTATGTACGCGTGTGACTTGTGCGACAAAACATTCCAGAAGACCAGTTCCCTCCTAAGACACAAATATGAACACACAGGTATATAACATTTGGACAGTTGTTTTCTACCCCACCCTCCCTCTTCACCTTTGTGCCAGTCCCCCTCCATGTTTTGTGTCATTGAAAGCTGTTCTTTTTTGTTATTTCCTCATCTCTCTCTTTTTTCCCCTTCTTGATCACATCATTTTTTCCCCCACAAATCTTAATTGTTATTTTCCTCTCGTCTTTCATAATTTACATTCTAATGTGTTCAGATCCATGACCTTTAACATGTTCCTTTCTTATCGACAAGGGGTTTGGGAATAGTGAGCTGTTTAGATATGAAAGAGGTTACATAAACATTCAGTAAAAGTAGAAGTGAGCATCATTGCATTCATCACAGACACCATAGTAGTAGTCATCCTGACTCCAGGCATTCTAAATGACATCATAATGTGGTCTCCAGAAGTAACAGGACCAGTGGCCATTTTGGAAACAAATGTTCTGCTTCAAGAGGGACTGTCTTTTTAAAGTTCACGCTAGTATGTTAAGACACAGGGACATACAGTATATATACTGTGCCTTCAGTGACAGGGACGAGAATTACTGCGTTGACCCTGGTGGTATTTAACAGAATGACAGGTCGTATAGGAGGCTTGCCTGTGTGGCATGTTTGGTTATTTTTTAAAGGATCTTCAAAGATGTGACCTCTCCTCCTGGGGACTCCTCTCTTTCAGCATCCTGTAATGGAATGCCCCATGAGGAATTCTCTGTCTCCTCTATTTTTGTCCCACTGTAGGGGAGGTGGGGAGGGCGAGTGGGGGGGGGGGGGCACTTAAAGTATGCCAACTATGGATGATGTCGCAGGCATTCCAAATCTATCTGAGAACAGGAATCGCCTGTGTATGTGTGTCTGTGTGTGTATGTGCATTCTGTTGCGTGGCTGCTCACCTGTGGGCACTTTATGTGTATTGGCTTTTGTAGGATGGGAGGTGTTTGTGCATGTGAGCGTGGGATGTGCGCTTTGGAAGAGTGCTATTATATCGGCCGATTGAACTTGCATTTGAGAGGCCCATTTTGTCTAATACAAGTCAGATGGAAGGGAATATATTTCCGGTAGCGCCGCTGAGTTGTAGTAAACCTTTAGTGCGAGGGGCTGCATGTTGAGGAGGCGGGGAAGAGGGCCAAAGGGGGCTAGTGGTGTGAAGGTCCTCCTCCTATAAATATAACTGTCACACCATCACGTGAAGGATGCCTAATCCTACTCGTTTTAATGTGGACCTATGATGTCATGAGAACACACTGTCACTGGTGCCAGGCTGCGCTTCAGTTTCACCTTGCTTGGTGTTCGAAACATCTGAGTTCACTGGCTTAGCTCGCTGCTCGCCGGCCCCGCCCATCATAGAGTGTTGAGGGGTTGTATTTCCACCTGACTCCCCCCAGTGTTTTCCAGCAGCAACTGAAATTACCTCTAAAGTTAGATTGTCAACCATAAATTGAGGTTTACTTTTAACGCTTTGTTTTCTTTTCTAAAATGTATTTGAGAAATGTACTTGTATTTATTTGTACAATCACAACATTACTCATTCCTATCATTATTGTGTCCTATAATTATTTTCACCATGATGGAGGGAATGAAGAAATCCTTATTGATGATATAAATGCTTTTACACTCAGTATACACATAACATGATCAATACATTTTGTGTCAAGTCAGACTAAATTCACTCTAATTTTACATGTGTACTACGTGTCTGTTCTCCTGAATAACTGTTTATTTTCCCTTTGTGTTTTTCTGTGTTTCTAGAGAAGGGGACCATAGTAACACTGTAGTAACACCTTCTCTCCCCTGTCTCCTGTGTCTCCGCAGGAAAGCGACCACACCAGTGCACGATCTGTAAGAAGGCCTTCAAACATAAGCACCACCTCATCGAGCATTCGCGCCTGCACTCTGGCGAAAAGCCATACCAATGTGACAAGTGTGGCAAGCGCTTCTCTCACTCAGGCTCCTACTCCCAGCACATGAACCACCGCTACTCCTACTGCAAGAGGGAGGCCGAAGAGAGGGAGGCAGCTGAGAGGGAGGCGGAGGAGAGGGAGGCCTGGGACAAGGGCCAGGGCCCCATGGAGCCCACAGAGCTACTGATGAGGAGGGCCTACCTACAGGGTCTGGGGCCGCTGGGCTACTCAGACCCCGAGGACCAGCTGGAGGACGGGGGCGACACCATCCTGAGGGATGGCACGGAAGGAGGGATGAGGGGAGGACGAGGACAGAGGGAAGTGGACGAGACGTATGAGGAGGTGACAGACAGACAAGAGGCGGGAAGTTTCAGGGAAGGAGAGGACGAGGGTGAAGGAAGGATGGACACAGCGAGGGATGACGAGGGGAAAGATGCGGCGCATTCGATGGATGACAGTTCAACAGAAGGGAAAAGAGACACCAAGTCAGACCATTAGGAAGCAGACTAAATCAATTCTGCAGTCAGTCAAAAAAAAATCTGGCAGAAAATATTTGTCATGATGGTTTGTTTCATTTCCTTTTTCCATTCTTCCAGCAAACATGAAACTGGCTTTGTTTTCAGAAGGGCACTGCAGTGGCTAAGTCAAGCAACTTGTAGCTTCTCAGAAGCTCATAATGATGGACTCATGGAGTGGGGTGACTGACTGCCAACATCAGAGTTGAGACGACAAACTGGGTGGGATTATTTAAGAATCAACATTATGATGTAATAATGATTATCATTATAATAAACAAATTAAATTAAGCTGTCTTTAATGTACAGTATTAAATAAGGCCTAAAAGCTGTGTGGTGCTATAATGTTGTTAACCCTTGTGTTTCATTGTGTTCATACCCCAAACCAGGAAATTGCACTCTGCCCCTTTAATCACTACAAAAACTATAAAAAACTATTTAAAAAACCCTATGTATATTTATACCGTGCTTGAAGACTTGGTAGCAGTCCGTCAGTGTTGTACTTTGTCTACTACTTACTGTGATGTCCTTGGTTCTACCCTCCCTTTTACTCGGCAAACTAACCACACCATTTTTTGTCTTTATGTGAAGGAAACTTTAAACCTGTGTGATTTTGATGTTGTGAGTCTTACAATGGACTGGAATGCAGTGACAGAATGAAATAGAGAATTGTGAAATATGAAGGGCTCCATATGACAGACAAGAGACTTAGTATGTTTTATTTTCTCAAGAGAAAGCCTTATATGCAAACCTTTTCACATGTGCGTTTCTGCAAGTGCCATCCCTGTACAGTGTAAAAATCAGAGTTTACTTGTATTATCTTTGCTCTGGCTTCAGTATTAAATCAATATTTCACCTAGTTTTTCAAAGTACCTATGTGAGTATTAGCATAGATAGAGACTGCAGTTCGTTAGTTTACATGTTTGTGCAATTTTTTGTATTTTTCATTACCTTTTTTCAGTATTACTTTTTGTTTTTCTAGATTTTTTTCCCCCAAGCATAAATTACATTTCAATCAAATTTTAAGATTACCATTTTATTTATGTGACTCATTTTATATTTCCTAATTGTATTTATTTCATACTGTAGTGTACAGTATTATAGTTCCTCAACAAATATATTTTAGTAAAGGATTCTGTCATTGACTATTGGAGAAAATCATGAATAGAAAGCACTCTAAGGTATTTTGAAAAACAGTCATTGTTAAAATTGTCAATTTTCTTCTTATCATTTTATTTCCTTTAAACTACTGGAAATTCGAAATTTGGGGAACTTTTGATACAATATTGTGAAAACACTGTATTTTTTTGACAATAAAAAACCATTTTAGTCATCCAGGTAAAGAGATTAAGATAGAGGGGGTGTTGATGATGGAAAATTCCTAAAATGTCTTAAGTAGGCTATTATTGAATTTTTTATTTCTCTTGGAAATGACCATGCTCGAATAAATGTAGCCAAAATAAATTCGAATAAAGCTGTGTTATTCTTCTTGTACTTGAATGACTTCTATTTATTATCAATCTAACTGTGATCATGTATACTTTCACACATTTAGGAGTAGGCCTATAGCAGTCTCATCTCTGTAGCATTTCTATTAAAGGTAAACTCAGCGATATGACGTAGATGCAGAAAAGCATGCTGGGTTTTTTTCCACTACAACTTAGAGCGTTGAAGTGCAAGGCTCAACTTCTCCCCTGTTTCGGTGCCCTGGCTACCATGCTGTACACAGCGTGAAGAGAATCCGTGCACAGCTACTGTGTGTGACTGTGTTGCATCACGCTCAATATATTGCTACCAGTGTTACTATTGGCAGTCCTCAATCCATGTTCATAGGTTGAAGTGAAAAGTTATCCATTGCGACACATACAGTAAGCTTATATCTCATACGTGGCCTCACATGGATCTTAGAAACCACACAGAATACATACTAGCTGTTTTACAGTGGATGCCAAGACGCAGCTCATCTTTCAGAATAGCCTGTTTCTCCATAGGGAAACGTTTACCACGAGTAAGGCAATAATGCCTCTCAGGTTTGAGGATGGATTAACCTACTGTTTGTTTTCCAATGTCCTAACTAGAAAGCACATACAGGGGATGTGAAAATGTCACAGTTCAGTGTGTGGACTGGAGACTTTCTAACGTAGCATGTCACAGAAGGAAGTGTTTGTGTGTTGTGTTTTTGTTTCGCTTTACAATTGAATAATAATTGAATATGAACATGCCAATATAATGGAACATTCAATAAATATTTAAACATTTTCAAAAGTAATATAGATATTTTACAAGCTTCTAGTCAGGGAAAGTTCCTATTTAATATAAAGTAATTAGCACAGACTTTTACTTTACTATAAAACGAGAAAGAATAATCTAAAATCTCTCTCTCAACTGTTAGTTATTGCTGCCTTTACACTTATGTGATTAGTTCTGCTGAATTCTGTCCTTCTGATGTGGATTCTACTTTATGTGAAGATTTCTTAGAGGCTGTGTGATAGACTTTTTAAATTACTTTCGCCTCTTTGAAGTTTAAAAAGACTAGGCTTGAGCTCAAATTACCACAGCAGCAGACAACCAAAGTGGCCATGAACTGTTTACACCGGATCTCAGAAGAACTACATTATCCATGACCTTACTAATTTAACTAACATAATGAAATGCAAATAGAATCTCCCACACACACACACACACACACACACACACACACACACACACACACACACACACACACACACACACACGATCAAGTTTATTTTAGGATCTTGCAGATGTTGGGTAAAATATTGTACATATCGTCACTGAGTCCACTAAAACATGGAAGGTCAGTTGTTGGCAGAGAATATGTTCACAAGTAGCCTAGCAAAATCATCCCTTGACAGTATTGTCAAAATACTGAGCGAAAAAGCTCTCTCTCTCTCAAGCCAGTGAAGACCGAAACAACGAACAGCGTGAGGGGCGTTCCTAAAATGACACCATCACGCACGGACGGAACGAGTGCGTCATTTTTTCTACCAATAATATTCAGGAAAAGGTGAGTTTTCGTTCCACATGCAAACAGAAACAAACACTGACATGTGCACTGTATGTTGTTTCAAACACTTTCTATAAAGCGGCGCTTTATTTCTACATTCATTTGTCTTACTGAATAGAAAAACAATTGTCAATTTGCATAGCGAGACTGTAAATGTCTTCAATGACAACTATGGTTACGGATGGAAATGTGTCTCTGGCAAAGGAGACGTTGTGTACAAACTATCTCTGGTCCAGGGCATTACTGCGCATTCTGAATCGGGTTTTTGAGCGGGCAAAATACGAAATCCATGTGTAGTGACTGGATTCAATGTAGGCTACAAAGTAAAAAGGAAAGATGTTGCTATAGTGTTGAATAACTGCTCTCAGTAGGCTGTGTGCCAGCTGCTATTTAAAAAAATAAAAATACTTATTATGAGGGCATTTTGTTTACCGCCCTTTTTGGATTTATTTCCTGCAGCATTGAGCACATGCGCGTGAATCGGTTAGTCTGGCGGTAAGCAAAGTGTTTAAAGTATTTTAACTTCGTATTATATTTCCTGAGCCTTGCCAACATCATGCGAAATCAAAATAGGCCTAGCCATATGTTTTAAGCACTCGGTCACAAACCAGTCCATCATTCAGATAAATCTAGGTCCGAGGGTATGGCAAAGAGACAGGGGATGGGATTTGTATAAAATTGAAGCTCACATATTTAATTTTTACACAATTCAAAAACAGTTAAAATCGGAATTTGTAGAACAGTAAAAACAAGCAACATTGACTCCAGCCATGATCACCTTGTTGCTGTAGTTTCATTCACCTCAGACAATATGGGATTTAAAGGGATAATCCAACCCAAAGGTAAAAATCTTTATTTTTTATTTAACCTTTATTTATGACTCATATCTCCCTCATTAACTTTAAGCACCAGCTGTCAGAGCAGCTCACAGATCACAGCACCTGTACATAGCATTTAACATTTAACATTTAAGTCATTTAGCAGACGCTCTTATCCAGAGCGACTTACATAGCCCATCTGTAAATAGCCCATCCAACTACCTCATCCCCATACTGTTATTTTTTTTTGCTCCTTTTCACCCCAGTATCTACTTGCACATTCATCTTCTGCACATCTATCACTCCAGTGTTTAAATTGCTAAATTGTAATTATTTCGCCACTATGGCCTTACCTCCTTTATCTTACCTCATTTGCACACACTGTACATATACTTTTTTTCTATTGTGTTATTGACTGTATGTTTGTTTATTCCATGTGCAACTCTGTTGTTGTTTGTGTCGCACTGCTTTGCTTTATCTTGGCCAGGTCGCAGTTGTAAATGAGAACTTGTTCTCAACTGGCCTACCTGGTTAAATAAAGGTGAAATAAAAAACTGTATTTAACTAGGCAAGTCAGTTAAGAACAAATTCTTATTTACAATGACGGCCTACCCTGGCCAAACCCGGACGGCGCTGGGCCAATTGTGCGACGCTGGGCCAATTGTGAAACTCCTGTGGATTTGGTGAAAGCCTATGTTGTATCTGTAACCACGTTTCCATTCATATGTTTTTATGCGAGCAATGTCATACCGTACAAAACAAAATCAGGACACCTGTCATGGAAACAGGAAGTTTCGATACAATTTCATGAATGCAGACAGATCATTTGTTCGTTCGATATGGTGGGATCATTTTGTGTCGGTAAGGTTAAATATGCGAGAAATGTCAGTGGAAACGCCTTTATGCGCAAATATTGATATAATAACCATTATATCAAAGTAAATGAGTCATGCAATGATATGGTATGTGATCCTTCTACTACGACTCGGGAAAACATGTTGTTTATTAGGCTACAGATGAAATAAGTTATGATGAACTTCACAGGTTGATGAAAGCGCACTGTGATCTTGATGCTCCTTTCCAGTAAATATCGAGGGGCTGATTCTGGTGACATGATGATCGATGCTTGACTGCCGTTTGACAAATAAAAATATTCTCGCTCTTATCCATAATAATCTCATCCTGTAGACTAGTCTACACGCTCTGTATCTGCGAGCTGTTGGCTAGAGCGCAAATGCCAAGACCAGAGTAGGCACATTTGGTATTTAACGCAACAGTTTTTGTGACAAACTAGAGTAGAGTTAAAAATGTGATGGAAGTACGTTGAACTTTACATTTTATTTTGTACATAAAAACTTAAGCAAAAAAGTACATTTTTTGTGCATTGCCATCACGCACTGATTTTTATCTGCAACAAGTTTGTTTGGTGGAAACACCACTGGTGGGAAAATGCACATCTCTGTTTAATGCTGATTTTGAAAGTTTGTCATCAATCTAAACTGTGTACTAAATTCTTCAACTCAGTTTGTCCTTCAAGTACCATCTTGCAATGCTCAGTGGCTGCGTTTCAAACTCATAAAAGACACCCTCGTCCACTTACCCTCGGCCTTATGCCCTTGGGGGAATCCCCGCGTGCATATTTGTCATTTGTCCAAGTGATTAGCCAAGCAAGGGAAGTTTGCAACGTAAGCCCCTCAGCCCTCGTATTTAATGGAGTTTGCGAGTGTACAATTATGTTCACTTCGGGGCCTGAAACACCCCATAATTACATTTGTGATGATTGTACATCCGCTAAGAAAAGTCAGCCAAAACTTAAAACCTCAACGTCAATTTGGAGTCAACATACAAGTGTAAGTAAAAACAAATATAAATATGTTAGAAATTGTCCTACTAATGCACAAACACCTCTTGTAAAAGTAAATATGTTTTTGTTTGGTTATTGTAGAAATAAAACATTTTCCTTCTTCAGAAGTTCCAGCTTGGTAGGCTAACGTTAGTTAGCTCATTAATTTGCTAGCTATTATACAGTAGGCTTATAGTAATAATTATATGGTTAATATAAGTAGACATGCAATCATAGTGCATATAAAACGCAATCGTCGCGGGACGAACGAGTGATGAATTTCCGAGCAATGGCGGTCCATTTAAAATTAATTCCTTCCTCCCTCGCCCCTTGCCTTGCAAGTGTAAACTCGTCAGATGTCATGATACGTCATCAGAAGTGTCCACTTCATTTGAGGGCTGAGGGGAGAGGGTGTGTCAAGTGTTTGGAATGCAGCCAGTGTCTGTGGGAAAGTACCATTGTTGCCATAGCAATGTACTCTGCACTCGCTCTGGGCAGAGGCGGACTGCAAGTTGAACTCCTGAGATGGACTTTTAAATTGATAATGCAGTTTGTTTAGGCAATTATTATAATTTTTTTTAACAGCTAGCTAGCTACTGACTTTGGTATTATGGTGTGGATCTACGTTTGCTAGCTAGCTAGCTAGTCAGTTAGCCCAGGGAGAGATCATTGCATCGTGGGTTTTGTAGTCGACTTGAGCTGCAACAGATTTCCACAATGATTTTGACGTTGCTACATTACCAACCTTGTTATGAGGACAAATTTAAACATTTGTTCACCAAAAATATAGTTTTCACATATTAGTGTTATTTAACTTAATCATAGGAATTTGTGGTTTGGGATGGATTATCCCTTTAACGTTCTAAAAACACATGTCATACAAGAATTAGCTGCTGTTCACTAGTTCAGCATCGGGATTAAAACACTTGTTTAGCTCCATGACAAGTCAAACAGCAGTTACCTAGTCAAACAGCAGTTACCTAGTCAAAGAGCAGTTACCTAGCCAAAGCCATCTACTACAGTCATCTCTTCCTCTGCAGTTTTTAGAAAAAGTCGCACTGTTCTCTGCAGCTGTGTCGACCCGTTCTCCATAGAGCAAGCAAGCCAGCTATACAAACAGTCTTGCACTCCCGCTCCCAGGCGTCCACATGGTCCTCAAGTCAGCCATCTAATACCGCTAAACTGCATTTTCCTTTTAATTGGGATTGGAATGATTTTAGTAGCCTATTTTCAATTGTTGTTGAGCTAGGGTATGGTGACTGGTCACAATGTATGCCATTTTTCTGCCAACATCTGATAAGCCAATTCATACAAAATAGTACCAAGTACGTCAACTCCACGATGATTTAATCCACGGAGTTGAGCGTAGACTACAGTTTTTGAAATGGACATCCGACTAATTAGTCACTATGCAGTCGATAATATATATTTTTTTACATTTTAAACGCTTTGTTTGATGAAATCCATACTTTTTAATTAAATCAAATTAAACCATCGACTGCTTCCTTGTTGAGATTCAATTGGCACATGCATTCGCGCTGAGTTGCCATTTTAGATCAACAGCAATGAGGAAGCAGTGGGTAGTTGTATTTGATTTATGATTTATTAAAAAGGATGGGATTCAACAAACAAAGATAGGCACTCAACAACAGAGGACAAACATAAGTACACGGTAAGGATTAAAAAAACTCTAGTCTGCGCTCAACTCCGTGGATGAAATCATGGACTTGAGGTACTTTGCAAACTTCAGAGCAGAGTAAAGTGTCGTCATTTATGACAGTTCACTTACTGTGTTACTCAACAAATGACATTGTTCTTACTGCAGTAGACCTAGCTCATAAGTGAAACGTTCACCAGTGATGTGGTTTTTAAATGAGTAAGACTCTGTAGGCCTACTTCAAAGGGATGCTCTACATTTACAAGGCCACCCAAAGTCCTGAGAATTGCTTACACACAATGTAAAAGCCTTATTTCAGTCAGTGGAATGCCTGAAAGTGTGATAAGTCAGCTGCATGACAAATCATATTCTGACCAATACAGTATGATTTTAATAGCAGAGTAAATCCATTTCTATTCAATTACTTTTTGACAACCCCTTTTGATTTGAACGAAACCTTCCATACATTTTTGCCCATTGTTGAAGTGCTCAGAAAGTAACATTTTGGACCTGAATGCCAAATCACTCGAGATAAAGGTGTACTTTGCATACTCCACCTGTAACGATCGTCTGAAAGAGGGGACCAAGATGCAGCGTGGTGAGTGTTCATATTGAATTTTAATAATACAAAACACTTGAACATAAGAAACAAACAAACACCAACAGTTCTGTCAGGTGCAAACCACACAACATAAACAACTACCCACAAAACCCCAAAAGAAAACAGGCTGCCTAAGTATGGCTCCCAATCAGTGACAACGATGTACAGCTGTCCCTGATTGAGAGCCATACCAGGCCAAAACAAAGAAATACAAAAACATAGAAAAAAAGGACATAGAATGCCCACCCAAATCACACCCTGACCAAACTAAATAGAGACTTAAAAAGACTCTCTCAGGTCAGGGCATGACACCACCGTACCATGAGACATACAGTACCAGTCAAAAGTTTGGAAACACCTACTCATTCAAGAGTTATTCTTTATTTTTACTATTTTCTACATTGTAGAATAATAATGAAGGCATCAAAACTATGAAATAACACATTGAATCATGTAGTAACCAAAAAATTGTTAAACAAATCTTAATATATGTATTTTTTTGATTCTTCAAAGTAACCACAAAGCTGCCTTGATGACAGCTTTGCACACTCTTGGCTTTCTCTCAACCAGCTCATGAGGTAGTTACCTGGAATGCTTTTCCAACAGTCTTGAAGGAGTTCCCACATATGCACTTGTTGGCTGATTTTCCTTATTTACAATGAAGGCCAAACCCGAATGACGCTGGGCCAATTGTGCGCCGCCCTATGAGACTCCCAATCATGGCAGGATGTGATGCAGCCTGGATTCAAACTAGGGACTCTTGCACTGAGATGCAGTGCCTTAGACCGCTGCGCCACTTGGGAGCCCACTTCAATGAGCTCATTTAACAGCAGAGTTTTAAACTGCCCTACCGACGCTAGGGAATCCAGGTGTTATTAGTTTTGTAAGGTATTCCATAATTATGGTGCATTAAAACTATAGGCATATTTACCAAACTTTGTGGGGACAAGCAGAACCTCCAGAGTTAACTAACCCTGCGAGCTGGTTTTGTATCTCATACTTTTCTATCTCAACAGGGAAATGAGGTATGTTGGAAGCTTGTGGAGCAGAGCTTTGGACACAAGAAGGGAGTAATGACGTAATCTACGGGATTTAATAAGAATATACTGTCAATCCTACGCCGGAAACCTATTGAAATCATAGAAATAGATAATAGAATAGACATAACCATTTAAGTTGACAATCGACGGTGGGCGGGCCGGCGGCCATCTTTATGGTAGTAATTAAAATGTTATTTAAATGTCATTGGTGTACCAGCTAAATTCCAATGGTCTGAAGGGATAGGTCCATTCTATGAATTATATTATTGAAATGGCACCCACCCTGTATTCAAAAACATGTGTGTCTCAACCGATGGCGGGCACTACACAACCTCAGATGATGTAACGTAGGGTCTAAGCTTCAACATATGTGAATATGAAAATAAAGAAAATTGTAGTTTACACGTTTTTAGATAATTGACATTAAAGGTTAAAACATTTCAGTTTGACAACCTTGTTTGTAAGCTTTTAAATGATATCAAACCCAACCGTTTATGTTTTCGAGTGACATGTGTCTCATGGTATGGTAGGGTATGCAAAATGTTTAAACTGAGCACCTTTATCTCCTGGTCCAAAATGTAACTTTCTGAGCACTTATTGCATGATCAGACATGTATGGAAAGTTTTGTTTAATCAAAAGGGATGCGGTCAAAAAGTGATCGAATTCAAAGGGATTTACGCAGCAGTTTAGAGGCAATAGCACAGTTATAAAAGCACATTAATGGCTCACCTCACAGGTAGGCTAATTTCCAAAAGGAGGACTGATATTCTTGAGTGTGGCACTCTAATTTGTCATATGAAGTCTGAAGTTCTACAGTGTAAAACACATTAAGGACACCTGCTCTTTCCATGGTACAGACTGACCAGGTGAAAGCTATGATCCCTTATTGATGTCACTTGTTAAATCTACTACAATCAGTGTAGATGAAGGGGAGGAGACAAGTTAAAGAAGGATTTTTAAGCCTTGGGACAATTGAGACTTGACAATTGAGGATTGTGTATGTGTGCCATTTTCCTTTGAACGTGGTATGGTAGTAGGTGCCAGACACACCGGTTTGTGTAAAAAACTGCAATGCTGCTGGGTTTTTCACGCTCAACAGTTTCCCTTGTGTATCAAGAATGGCCAACCACCCAAAGGACATCCAGCCAACTTGACACAACTGTGGGAAGCTTTGGAGTCAACATGGGCCAGCATCCCTGTAGAATGCTTTCGACACATTGTCAAGTCCATGCCCCGACGAATTGAGGCTGTTCTGAAGGCAAAAGGAGGGGGTGCAACTCATTATTAGGAAGGTGTCCTAAATGTTTTGCACACTCAGTGCATATTGGACTGCTGTGCTGCCTGCCTTTCCATTTTCCTGGCTATTGTTCATATCACTGTGCCTTCTCCTTCTCCCCATTCAAGGCAGCACATAGAGATTAGCACATGTCCATGTGCCTATAATTATAGCTGTAGTCCCTTTCAGTGGATCCTTAAATGATTCGCTTTTACATAAAGCCTGCGCTTGTGAAGTACAAGGGCACGACTCCCTCAATTAAAAGAAGGAAAAGTCACTGCTTACTCATTTCACCGCTTTGAAAGCTTAATCTGCGGAAAATGGGAGCTGCCTCCCCTTTTCTAATATGAGATCAAAGGAGTTCTGAATAGCGTTACACGTTCCTTGCTCGATGTGGGAAGCCGCTTAAATTTTGCATTGTCAAACTGAAAAGCCTGTCATGAGAAGACTGAATGAAAGGTTTTTAGGACACAATATTACCCTCTGTTTTGCTGGTTGGGCACTGATCCTAATGCAATCATAGTTAGTCTCATGACTGCAGTACCCACTTTTGAACAATATCTGTGAATATTATTGCCTTATGACCTATAACTTAATTATAAATCAGGATGGAAAATTCTATACATTAGGAATGTAGTCTATTTCAAGTATGTTATCTAACAAAACCTTTCAATCAAAAATAAGACGATGCTCTTAAACCTTGATATATACCATGATATCTATTCAGGTTAAAGGAAGAGAAAATGACAGAAGCTAACCTATTTTTTCAAATATTTTCCCACATGTCAAACTGCAGTTTATTTGACTGTCTAGTGTATGCATTTCTATATTTAGATATGTAGTAGGTGTGTTATGTTATATATGTATTTACGACATTTGTCAAGTGAGACCTCATCCCTAACTACCTTCCGGACGGTGCACAACACGGACTGAAATGTAGTTAGCCTCCGCCTCAATCTGCCACGTTCTCAGCATCTACAGTATCTGAGGCGATATCTCATCTGATCTTATGTTTAGGATAAATAAACCCTCACAGAGGAAGTATCAGATCTAGCCTCTTCCCTTTCAACCCCCCCCCCCCACACACACACACACAGAATGCATGCTTAAACCCTGAATGGCCGAAAGGACCAAAGGGGAGGTGTCGGAATCTGGCACGCATGCTCCAGCAATCTGTGTTTGTCGCTGGCCACTGCAATCCCATCCAACCCTGTGCCTGCTATCTGCAAGGGCACGATGGGGGTAGTGCTTCTGGTGACGACTTTAATGGTCACGATTGGTCCTCACTGTGACGCGTTTATGCATTTTTATATGGAATCACAGCGGCTCAGGCTGCCTCCCCCACGGTTGCTATTTAGGTCTATGTAAATCCTGTGTTTCTGCATGAAATCCCTTTGCACCTCAGGGTGGCGTGTGTGTGTGTGTGTGTGTGTGTGTGTGTGTGTGTGTGTGTGTGTGTGTGTGTGTGTGTGTGTGTGTTTTTCCAAGGTACACACACATGATTTATAAAGCTCTGGTGATGATTGCCATATTGGCTGATTGTCCTTAGATATTTACTGTAGTCGCCCTATGCTCTGGAAATGTTGTCAGTGATGTTGAGGATGTGAAGCTACATTCTAAATGTGAAGGCATTGTGCTAAAGATTAAACCAGACAACATAAATTTGCCCCCCCCCCAATCAGGTGTTTCAGACAGACAGGTGTTTCAGTCTAAAGGCTAACCCTATCTGAGAGTCTCCAGACATACAGGTCAGGTAGTGAAATGAATAGTCAGCATTCACAGTGTCCTTACCTTGTTATTCACTCCTGGGTGGTTTGGTACGTTGGGGATTCCCTTTCATACCAGCGTGAGGGGGAGAGAACGGTGACATTAACCCTTTCAGTTCATTTCTGAGGTGGAAAGATGTCAGTACCCTGAATACTCTGAAGAGGTGGGCGAAAGGTATAGGTGAGGAGAGATTTGATCGTCAGTGGGTCCATTTCGCAATGGTTGGAAATCACCCCGGAGATGTGGTCTAAGACTTGTTGTTTCGTGTTCTATTCCAGATGAGATTTTTGTCTTCTGTTGGCTGTTGTTATGCCGAGCTTTACACAGCAATGGTCCATCGTCTATCCACATAGTTTTTTGTCCTGTGTAAGCGTCCATAATGTTTTGTGCTTGACAAGAGTCACACACAGTAGGGCTGAGATGTCAATATGTAACAAAGATTTCTACATTTAGCTTTTGTTTACACATTTAATGCTGCCAGTATGTCTTGGTATTCCATTAGGGGTTTTGGTTTAATGGGTCACAATTGTGCTTTCAGGAAGATAGATTTTTATTGTCATTGGCCTAGACTTCTGTTTGCCCTGTAAAACATCCACTTTCTACTGAACTCCACGTCTTTTAAACTCCTAAAGGTTTTGTCATTTACGAAAAGTTTGCACAGCTCATTCCCTACTTAAGATATGACTTGCATTTCAGAGTGAGAGAGGGACCAAGATATTGACTGATTGGAAAGTCTGTGGGCGAACGATGAGTTTCCCATTGTGGGCAGGAAGAATGAGATGGAGGACAGCATTTACTGTAGATGTAAACTGGATGTCATGGTGAGAGAATTAACTGGAAAAAAATGTGCACTCAAACTACAGTTTATATTTTATTTAACTAGGCAAGTCAGTTAAGAACAAAATCTTATTTACAATGACGGCCTACCTTGGCCAAATCCTAGCAAAGTACGACGCTGGACCAATTGTGCACCGCCCTGTGGGACTCCCAATCACGGCCTGTTGTGAAACAGCCTGGAGTCGAACCAGGGTCTGTAGTGACGCCTCTCGCAGTAAGATGCAGTGCCTTAGACCGCTGCGCCACTCGGGAGCCCAGTTGCCTGTATATCAATGTATTCTCAGCATTTTAGGCTGCCATTTCCTTCCATCGCCATCACTCATATTCTTCCTTGCGCTTGCCATTCCTTTACACTACCAGATAGAGTTTGTGATGACTATTTTACAAAAAATTAATTTGTATGTGATTGTCAATTAACTGTAACTAATACATTTGGAAAAGCCTTTATGGGGTTAGCTCAGCACTTTTTAAAATTTGTTCCACAGGAAATTCATAGATTATACTTCCCAAAATGTGACTGGTCTTTTCCCTTTTCCCTGTCAAGGAGGCCTTCATTGCCAACCTCTGATTTCCAGTGTTCTTTGTCTTTGCTTATTACCATCCATTTTTCTCTCCTCAGATTCAGCATAGCCTATCCATGAGTGTGCTTCTGTTGGAGGTGCTCCCACAAGCAGCTGATAGACCTGTTCAGAGAGAACGTGGAAGACTGCGTAGCCGACAGCAGCCCAGGCCATCCCGGCCAGCCCCTCATACAGGTTAACACAAAGACGCAGGATGGAGTTAATTGATACATTCCTGAGTACGGTTGCTAGGTAATTGTTGTTGCAAAACGTACACTGGGTTTCTCTTTCCAAGACGTTGTTTGTGAGTTTCCATGTATAGTGAGCTCAGTATAGGGGAAATCCAATTCCTCTGTTTTGTTACAGTGAGATGGAGAGTGGGGCATGTGGTTGTCAGCTATTCTAAGGTACCCTTGTATCACTCACTACTAGATGTCAGAGATTGGGATTCCATTCCGTCATTTACTTCCACATAGAGGGTTTAGGTAATATGTAGAGCGGGGGTGTCAAACTCATTTTAGCCCGCAGGTCGCATTCGGTGTTCACCGAGGTCTGGATAGCCGCACTTAAAATATATTATATTTTCTCGTCATAAAAATTAGCAAAAATTATCCTCTATCCCAGGGTTTCCTAAACTCGGGTCCTTGGGACCCCCTGAGTGTACTTTTTTTTGCTCTAGCACTACACAGCTGATTCAAATAATCTTGATGATGAGTTGGTTATTTGAATCAGCTTTGTAGTCCTTGGGTAAAAACCAAAACGTGGACCCCAGGACTGAGTTTGGGAAACCCTGCTCTATCCATTGCTTCTAGAATTTCCAATGCTCCCTGATTGTCTAGCTTTCGTTTTGGTTACTGTTAGGAAGCTGGACAGCGTGAAGAGACTGTACATGTAGGTTCATTTTCATTTCTACATAGTTTCCATTTGGTTTTAGTCATTTTCATTTCCATTGAGATTGTTTTTCCCCCAAAACGTTTTTTTTTTTCAAAACAAAATAATTGAAAGGGTTCCGTATGTTTGACACCTTATTAAGGGAAGAACCCAATGTATAACAGTAGTTAGTCATCCTCTTTTTGTGCGTTGGAATTGCTTGCGTGTTTTATTAGCTACTACCCTTTGTCATTAAGCCAGAGGGTGCAATATAATCATTATGTATTTGATGAGAAACTCTGCTTCGCAGAAACTGGTCTGATTCAGGACTTGGTGAGTACTTGACAGATGGGGTGATTTACTATACTTTTGGAAAAGCGATGCAGTGATGCTGCAGTCCTTCCACACACCCACAGGACTACCACTCAGGTTGATGTGTAACCTTCTTGTTTGGTTTTGATCTCTATCTGCAACACTGCTGTAACGGTTGCTACTGAAGAAACACAGTGGGCGAGCCACGTCACATACAGTAGAGTGAAATTCCTACTTCAAAAGGTCATCAGTCAAAATGAAGACAGGTAGTCAAATCGGTAGTGGCTAGATAGCCTACATTATGGATTGCCATGTTGCTAAGTAATAGCTCATACAGTAACTAAACTAAGCCATTTTCTCAGTTCTGCTGGTCATACGTTTTTTTGATGATACTTTTTGATGCAGAACGAGATATTTGCGTTTCCCTCTAAGTGAAAACAAGTTGTAATCCAATACATAACAAATCAAAATGTTCTACTTATTATTTATATAATAAAAACGTAAAGCAAAAAAAAAATATCCATCTCCTGCTAAAGAGATACATTAAGTAACTCCTCCAGTCTCTGTGCTTCTAATTCTTAACTACACAGGATGTCCCTGTGGACTATTCTACTGGCAGGAACAAGTTAAAAGTAGAGAACTCTCATCTGGTTTGAGTCAGAGCCCTGCATTACCAACACAGTTTAGGCGGTGAGGGTGATTTCTTTAACGTGCAGTACTGTAGGCCTCTTTTGGTTTTGATCGAAGGCCCAAACGGGCCAGGAAATTGGGCTAATCCCAGGTCTGAGAGGCACACGGGGACGTGATCTTAGCGATGGCTCGTGGACTCAACCACATCAAAGAGTCCTGCTCATGGGTAAAGGGGACTGACTGACTGATGAAGGGACGAGCCATGTCTTGAAGTCACTTAGGGAGTTGCTGGAGCTTCAAAGACTCATCGCTGAGCACGCAACAGATACAGAGACGCCGCAGAGAGAGGCGGAGAGAGAGAGATGTGTTCCACAGGGCTGCGGTGGAAACGATGCAGTTCTAATAGCCTTTAGCCGTACCCTCATCCTACTCCTCCTCTGTTCCTCTGGTGATGTAGAGGTTAACCCAGGCCCTGTGTGTCCCCAGGCGCTCTCATTTGTTGACTTCTACAACCGTAAAAGCCTTGGGTTCATGCATGTTAACATCAGAAGCCTCCTCCCTAAGTTTGCTTTATTCACTGCTTTAGCACACTCCGCCAACCATGATGTCCTAGCCGTATCTGAATCCTGGCTTAGGAAGGCCACCAAAAATTCTGAAATTTCCATCCCCAATTGCAACATTTTCCATCAAGACAGAACTGCTAAAGGGGCGGAATTGCAATCTACTGTAGAGATAGCCTGCAGAGTTCTGTCATACTATCCAGGTCTACGCCCAAACAGTTCGAGCTTCTACTTTTAAAGATCCATCTCTCCAGAAATAAGTCCCTCACTGTTGCTGCTTGCTATAGACTCCCCTCAGCTCCCAGCTGTGCCCTGGACACCATATGTGAATTGATTGCCCCCCATCTATCGTCAGAGTTCGTACTGCTAGGTGACCTAAATTGGGATATGCTTAACACCCGTCCTACAATCTAAGCTAGATGCCCTCAATCTCACACAAATTATCAATGAACCTACCAGGTACAACCCCAAATCCGTAAATGGGCCCTCATAGATGGGCCCTCATAGATGGTAAATGGGCCCTCATACAGACCCTCATAGATATCATCCTGACCAACTTGCCCTCTAAATACACCTCTGCTGTTTTCAACCAGGATCTCAGCTATCACTGCCTCATTGTCTGCGTTCGTTATGGGTCCGCGGTCAAACAACCACCCCTCATCACTGTCAAACGCTCCCTAAAACACTTCTGCGAACAGGCCTTTCTAATCGATCTGGTCCGGGTATCCTGGAAGGATATTGACCTCATCCCGTCAGTAGAGGATGACTGGTTGTTCTTTAAAAGTCATTTGCTCACCATCTCACCATCACCTAGCTTCCGTGTTGCTCAGTTGGTAGAGCATGGTGTGTGCAACGCCAGGGTTGTGGGTTCGATTCCCACAGGGGGCCAGTACAAAAAAATGTATGAAATGTATGCATTCACTACTGTAAGTCGCTCTGGATAAGAGTGTCTGCTAAATTATGTAAATGTACAATGTTAAATAAGCATGCCCCTTTTAAAAAATGTAGAACTAAGAACAGATATAGCCCTTGGTTCACTCCAGAATTGACTGCCCTTGACCAGCACAACAACACACTGGGGCGTACTGCACTAGCATCGAATAGTCCCCCACGATATGCAACTTTTCAGGTAAGTCAGGAACCAATACACACAGTCAGTTAGGAAAGCAAAGGCTAGCTTTTTCAAACAGAAATTTGCATCCTGTAGCACTAATCCCAAAAAGTTTTGGGACACTGTGAAGTCCATGGAGAATAAGAGTACCTCCTCCCAGCTGCCCACTGCACTGAGACTAGGAAACACTGTCACCGGTGATAAATCCACAATAATCGAGAATTTTAATAAGCATTTCTCTATGGCTGGCCATGCTTTCCACCTGGCTAGCCCTACCCCGTCCAACAGCTCTGGACCCCCTGCAGCAACTGGCCCAAGCCCCCCCCCCCGCTTCTCCTTCACCCAAATCCAGATCGCAGATGTTCTGAAAGAGCTGTAAAATCTGGATCCCTGCAAATCAGCTGGGCTAGACAATCTGGACCATCTCTTAAAATTATCCACCGCCATTGTTGCAACGCCTATTAATAGTCTGTTCAAACTCTCTTTCGTATCGTCTGAGATTCCTAAAGATTGGAAAGCGGCCGCGGTCATCCCCCTCTTCAAAGGGCGAGACACTCTAGACCCAAACTGTTACCGACCTATATCCATCTAAAGTCTTCGAAAGGCAAGTGAACAAACAGATCACCGACCATTTTGAATCCCACCGTGCCTTCTCCGCTATGCAATCTGGTTTCCGAGCTGGTCACGGGTGCACCTCAGCCACGCTCAAGGTCCTAAACAATATCATAACTGCCATCGATAAAAGACAGTACTATGCAGCCGTCTTCATCGACCTGGCCAAGGCTATCGACTCTGTCAGTCAGCGTATTCTTATCGGCAAACTCAACAGCCTTGGTTTCTCTAATGACTGCCTCGCCTGGTTCACTAACTACTTCTCAGATAGAGTTCAGTGTGTCAAATCGGAGGGCCTGTTGTCTGGACCTCTGGCAGTCTCTATGGGGGTGCAACAGAGTTCAATTCTCGGGCCGACTCTTTTCTCTGTATGTATCAATGATGTCGCTCTTGCTGCTGGTGATTCTTTGATCCACCTCTACACAGACGACACCATTCTGTATACATCTGGCCCTTCTTTGGACACTGTGTTAACAAACCTCCAAACGAGCTTCAACGCCATACAACTCTCCTTCCGTGGCCTCCAACTGCTCTTAAATGCTAGTAAATCGCATGCATGCTCTTCAACCGATCGCTGCCCGCACCCGCCCGCCCGACTAGCATCACTACTCTGGACGGTTCTGACTTAGAATATGTTGACAAATATAAATACCTAGGTGTCTGGCTAGACTCTAAACTCTCCTTCCAGACTCACATTAAGCATCTTCAATCCAAAATTAAATCTAGAATCGGGTTCCTCTTTCGCAACAAAGCCTCCTTCACTCATGCTGCCAAACTTACCATCGTAAAGCTGACTATCCTACCGATCCTTGACTTCAGCGATGTGATTTACAAATTAACCTCCAACACTCTACTCAGCTCACTGGTCACCATAGCAACGCGCTCCAGCAGGTATATCTCACTGGTCATCCCCAAAGCCAGCACCCACTTTGGCCGCCTTTCCTTCCAGTTCTCTGCTGCCAATGACTGGAACGAATTGCAAAAGTCACTGAAATTGGAGACTTATATCTCCCTCACTAACTTTAAGCGTCAGCTTTCAGAGCAGCTTACCGATCGCTGCAGCTGTATACAGCCCATCTGTAAATAGCCCATCCAACCAACTACCTACCTCATCCCCATATTTGTTTTTGTTTTTCTGCTCTTCTGCACACCAGTATTTCTACTTGCACATCCTCATCTGCACATATATCACTCCTGTGTAAATTGCTAAATTGTAATTACTTTGCCACTATTGGCCTATTTATTGCCTTTCCTCCTTACTTCATTTGCAAACACTGTATACAGATCTTTCTATTGTGTTATTGACTGTACGTTTGTTTATCCCATGTGTAACTCTGTTGTTGTTTTTGTCGCACTGCTTTGCTTTACCTTGGCCAGGTCGCAGTTGTAAATGAGAACTTGTTCTCAACTGGCCTACCTGGTTAAATAAAGGTGAAAAAAAACAATTATCCAATAGGGTGCATGAGAGATGGGCAAGGCTGGGTGGATTATCCTGCTGGGGGAAAGTTAGTAGATCTGGGTGATGTTAATGTTTTACCTGCTGGTTATCATGTTACCTGCTGGTTTTAACCAATGGGTATTAAGCAGGATATATCCTTTTCCTTTTGATGAATAAAATTAATTTTAGAGGTTGGCATCGGGAACATTTAATTCTGACATGGCTCAGCTAAAAAGACAGTTCTCTCTCTTCTCCCAAGGGTTCATTTTAGTCACACAGTAGTAGGCACATAGAGGATCTGGAAGTAAGGCTTGGCATTTCTTCGTGAGGAATTCATGTATTTGCAGATAGATGAACTCACCATCCTGACCCCCTGTGCTGTGTTCTGGTCTGTTTTGGTCTAGTGTGGTCTGGTCCTCAGGGTACTGAACCTGTCTGAGCTGGTGGCCCGGCGCCCTGACCTGGTCACACTGAAAAAGGTGCTATACTTCCGCCAGAACCAGCTGGTCTATCCGGGCCACAAGAGTCAGTACAGAACCTTCCAGTATGGATGCAACCAGGTCCTCTCATGGTGAAGATTGACCTGGCCTTGACTGTACAGTACACAATGGATTTGGTGCCGTGTGTGTGTACCTTATTATCACAGTTAACATGGACAAAACTAACGTCAAAGCAAACAGCTGTCCCAGGAAGCCTAAACAAGCAAGGAAAAATTAGCAGCACGCATAATTACTCTGTGTATTTAAAATAACAACAACACTATTCATACGGTAATAGTTTGTCTTAATGAGCATGTCAGGGGTGCGCAACATGATTGGTTAATTGCGATAGGCCAACATGATGCTCTCTGGGTAATTGAAGTCACTTGTGTCGAGCGACTGCGTTGTCATTAATCAGAGGGCAAACAATAAAGAGAGAGGCACTCTAAAGAAAAGTCATTGTTGTTGATCTGCGTAGGGAAACGCGTCAATAAACCAGTTCTGTAAGGCCCACTCAATCTACTTTAATGTCATTAACCCAGTCAAATATGGCAGCATTAAATAAAACGCTACTCAAAGGGAATGTATCATTAAGAGATGTTTGATTGGATTCAAGCCAGATTGCTTTGCTAATTTGAATTATAATGCAGGGCTTTCGTTCTAATGAAAGAGAATGGGAGCCATTTTAGACTGTACAGATAAATACACACTATGCTGAACCGTTCCATGTGGCACACAGAATCTGCAAATGAACGGCACAGCTGTGTCACTGTGTGTGTGTGTGTGTGTGTCACTGACTATGTGCACCCCCCCCCCAGCTTGGTGGAAGATGTTCAACTCCTCTTTTTTCAACATGGAGTCCTTCCTGTTCTCCATTTCGTCCTTCATGAAGATGATTCTGGACCACAGGCCCAAAGACCTGGACAAGCTCATCTGCCCTTGGGTCGGGTCCTCCACTTCCCCATCCAATCCCCCCATGTCACAAGGTCAGTGTCATCATCCTTGGCTACAGTCATTTGCCTTCTAGGGATAACCAGGCCACTGATTAAAGGAAGCAGAGTTGAGAGAGAGCGTTGCAGGCTCCTAATCCAACCCAGAGAGCTGATAGGGTTTGGAAGCATGGTTAATGGCAATCTGACTGACTGGAGAGAAGTTAGTTCTGTAAGAGTCAAGATTAGAAGTGACTACGGAGCTTTAATATCCTGTTTTGTTAAAGCCCATCTATCACTCTCATCCGTACTGTCCTGTGTATATGGTACAGTTGTCGGTGCGACGTTGCGGTTCTCGGTGTGACGTTACAGTTGTCGGTGTGACGTTACAGATGTCGGCGTGACGTTACAGATGTCGGCGTGACGTTACAGATGTCGGCGTGACGTTACAGATGTCGGCGTGACGTTACAGATGTCGGCGTGACGTTACAGATGTCGGCGTGACGTTACAGATGTCGGCGTGACGTTACAGTTGTCGGTGTGACGTTTGTCTGTGTGACGTTACAGATGTCGGTGTGACGTTTGTCGGTGTGACGTTACAGATGTCGGTGTGACGTTACAGATGTCGGTGTGACGTTACAGATGTCGGTGTGACGTTACAGATGTCGGTGTGACGTTACAGATGTCGGTGTGACGTTTGTCGGTGTGACGTTACAGATGTCGGTGTGACGTTTGTCGGTGTGACGTTACAGATGTCGGTGTGACGTTACAGATGTCGGTGTGACGTTACAGTTGTCGGTGTGACGTTACAGATGTCGGTGTGACGTTACAGATGTCGGTGTGACGTTACAGATGTCGGTGTGACGTTACAGTTGTCGGTGTGACGTTACAGATGTCGGTGTGACGCTACAGTTGTCGGTGTGACGTTACAGTTGTCGGTGTGACGTTACAGATGTCGGTGTGACGTTACAGATGTCGGTGTGACGTTTGTCTGTGTGACGTTACAGATGTCGGTGTGACGTTACAGATGTCGGCGTGACGTTACAGATGTCGGCGTGACGTTACAGATGTCGGCGTGACGTTACAGATGTCGGGGTGACGTTACAGATGTCGGTGTGACGTTACAGATGTCGGTGTGACGTTTGTCTGTGTGACGTTACAGATGTCGGTGTGACGTTACAGATGTCGGTGTGACGTTACAGATGTCGGTGTGACGTTACAGATGTCGGTGTGACGTTTGTCTGTGTGACGTTACAGATGTCGGTGTGATGTTGCGGTTCTCGGTGTGACGTTGCGATTCTCGGTGTGACGTTACAGATGTTGGTGTGACGTTACAGATGTTGGTGTGACGTTACAGATGTCGGTGTTTAGTGGACCTGTCTGAAGTGTTTGGGTGAGATGGTCAGAGGTGGCAACATTTAGAAGGAAACGTTTTTTGTTTGTTATCTCTTTTAAGTTCTTCATCAGTGTAAGGAACATAAACTCAGCAAAAAAAGAAACATCACTTTTTCAGGACCCTGTCTTTCAAAGATAATTCGTAAAAATCCAAATAACTTCACTAATCTTCATTGTAAAGGGTTTAAACACTGTTTCCCATGCTTGTTCAATGAACCATAAGCAATTACTGACTCTGAAAAACACCAAAAGAAAGGTGCCCAGGGTCACTGCTCATCTGCGTGAACGTGCCTTAGGTATGCTGCAAGGAGGCATGAGGACTGCAGATGTGGCCAGGGCAATAAATTGCAATGTCTGTACTGTGAGACGCCTGAGACGGCGCTCACAGACAGCTGATTGTCCTCGCAGTGGCAATCCAGGCCAGCGAAGAGCACGGATCTCAATCCCATTGAGCACGTCTGGGACCTGTTGGATCGAAGGGTGAGGGCTAGGGCCATTCCCCCCAGAAATGTCCGGGAACTTGCAGGTGCGTTGGTGGAAGAGTGGTGTAACATCTCACAGCAAGAACTGGCAAATCTGGTGCAGTCCATGAGGAGGAGATACACTGCAGTACTTAATGCTGCTGGTGCCACACCAGATACTGTTGCTTTTGATTTTGAACCCCCCTTTGATCAGGGACACATTATTCTATTTCTGTTAGTCACATATCTGTGGAACTTGTTCAGTTTATGTCTCAGTTGTTGACTCTTGTTATGTTCATACAAATATTTACACATGTTAAGTTTGCTGAAAATAAACGCAGTGGGAGGATGTTTCTTTTTTGCTGAGTTTATATTTATAAGCTGTTGTCTCCGATCAGTGACGAGGGGTGGTACTATATTTATAAGCTGTTGTCTCAGATCAGTGACGGGGGGGGTGGTACTATATTTATAAGCTGTTGTCTCGGATCAGTGATGAGGGGTGGTACTATATTTAGAAGCTGTTGTCTCAGATCAGTGACGAGGGGGTGGTACTATATTTATAAGCTGTTGTCTCGGATCAGTGACGAGGGGTGGTACTATATTTATAAGCTGTTGTCTCGGATCAGTGACGAGGGGTGGTACTATATTTATAAGCTGTTGTCTCAGATCAGTGACGAGGGGGTGGTACTATATTTATAAGCTGTTGTCTCAGATCAGTGACGAGGGGTGGTACTATATTTATAAGCTGTTGTCTCAGATCAGTGACGAGGGGTGGTACTATATTTATAAGCTGTTGTCTCAGATCAGTGACGAGGGGTGGTACTATATTTATAAGCTGTTGTCTCAGATCAGTGACGAGGGGTGGTACTATATTTATAAGCTGTTGTCTCGGATCAGTGACGAGGGGGTGGTACTATATTTATAAGCTGTTGTCTCAGATCAGTGATGAGGGGTGGTACTATATTTATAAGCTGTTGTCTCGGATCAGTGACGAGGGGTGGTACTATATTTATAAGCTGTTGTCTCGGATCAGTGACGAGGGGTGGTACTATATTTATAAGCTGTTGTCTCGGATCAGTGACGAGGGGGTGGTACTATATTTATAAGCTGTTGTCTCGAATCAGTGATGAGGGGTGGTACTATATTTATAAGCTGTTGTCTCGGATCAGTGACGAGGGGTGGTACTATATTTATAAGCTGTTGTCTCGGATCAGTGATGAGGGGTGGTACTATATTTATAAGCTGTTGTCTCGGATCAGTGACGAGGGGGTGGTACTATATTTATAAGCTGTTGTCTCAGATCAGTGACGAGGGGTGGTACTATATTTATAAGCTGTTGTCTCGGATCAGTGACGAGGGGTGGTACTATATTTATAAGCTGTTGTCTCGGATCAGTGACGAGGGGGTGGTACTATATTTATAAGCTGTTGTCTCGGATCAGTGACGAGGGGGTGGTACTATATTTAGAAGCTGTTGTATCGGATCAGTGACGAGGGGTGGTACTATATTTATAAGCTGTTGTCTCGGATCAGTGACGAGGGGTGGAACTATATTTATAAGCTGTTGTCTCAGATCAGTGACGAGGGGTGGTACTATATTTATAAGCTGTTGTCTCAGATCAGTGACGAGGGGTGGTACTATATTTATAAGCTGTTGTCTCAGATCAGTGACGAGGGGTGGTACTATATTTATAAGCTGTTGTCTCAGATCAGTGACGAGGGGTGGAACTATATTTATAAGCTGTTGTCTCGGATCAGTGATGAGGGGTGGTACTATATTTATAAGCTGTTGTCTCAGATCAGTGACGAGGGGGTGGTACTATATTTATAAGCTGTTGTCTCAGATCAGTGATGAGGGGTGGTACTATATTTATAAGCTGTTGTCTCAGATCAGTGACGAGGGGTGGTACTATATTTATAAACTGTTGGCTCAGATCAGTGACGAGGGGGTGGTACTATATTTATAAGCTGTTGTCTCAGATCAGTGATGAGGGGTGGTACTATATTTATAAGCTGTTGTCTCAGATCAGTGACGAGGGGTGGTACTATATTTATAAGCTGTTGTCTCAGATCAGTGACGAGGGGTGGTACTATATTTATAAGCTGTTGTCTCAGATCAGTGACGAGGGGTGGTACTATATTTATAAGCTGTTGTCTCAGATCAGTGACGAGGGGTGGTACTATATTTATAAGCTGTTGTCTCAGATCAGTGACGAGGGGTGGTACTATATTTATAAGCTGTTGTCTCAGATCAGTGACGAGGGGTGGTACTATATTTATAAGCTGTTGTCTCAGATCAGTGACGAGGGGTGGTACTATATTTATAAGCTGTTGTCTCAGATCAGTGACGGGGGTGGTACTATATTTATAAGCTGTTGTCTCAGATCAGTGACGAGGGGTGGTACTATATTTATAAGCTGTTGTCTCGGATCAGTGACGAGGGGTGGTACTATATTTATAAGCTGTTGTCTCGGATCAGTGACGAGGGGTGGTACTATTTTTATAAGCTGTTGTCTCGGATCAGTGACGAGGGGTGGTACTATATTTATAAGCTGTTGTCTCAGATCAGTGACGAGGGGTGGTACTATATTTATAAGCTGTTGTCTCAGATCAGTGACGAGGGGTGGTACTATATTTATAAGCTGTTGTCTCAGATCAGTGACGAGGGGTGGTACTATATTTATAAGCTGTTGTCTCAGATCAGTGACGAGGGGTGGTACTATATTTATAAGCTGTTGTCTCAGATCAGTGACGAGGGGTGGTACTATATTTATAAGCTGTTGTCTCAGATCAGTGATGAGGGGTGGTACTATATTTATAAGCTGTTGTCTCAGATCAGTGACGAGGGGGTGGTGCTATATTTATAAGCTGTTGTCTCGGATCAGTGACGAGGGGTGGTACTATATTTATAAGCTGTTGTCTCAGATCAGTGACGAGGGGTGGTACTATATTTATAAACTGTTGTCTCAGATCAGTGACGAGGGGTGGTACTATATTTATAAGCTGTTGTCTCAGATCAGTGACGAGGGGGTGGTACTATATTAATACTCTGTTCCAAAACAATGTACTCGCTGCAAAGCACTCCAAAAGTCAATGCATCAGAGAGGGTCAGCTTCTTATCAGAGACCAAATCAACAACATACAGTTCTTCACATGAAAGCGAGAACATCGTAACAGTTTAAACTTAAATATTAATATTGAAACACCAAATTTATTCTGACAAAGTCTGACTATTGGTTGCACAGGTTTGTGCATGTCACCCCGTCGTCTGTGTCGCTGCTTGAACAATTCTCTGATGTATCACACACAGCTGGAATTTCTTACATGATATCCCATTTTTAAGCGAAACCCAAATGGCCATATTTTCATCGGGGCAACATGGCGTTTGTTGAATAGGAACTGACAAACACCTGATGCAGTTTCTTTCGCCAATCCTCTGCTTGCTTTCTTGCCAGCCTTGCCATTCTGGAAAATATGAAAGCAGTTTCCGTCGCTCACCCAAGTTGCTCTGAGCATACTCTTTTGGCATATTATAGCTAATTATGTAGGCCTACGTCCCCTTGGGAGTTCTCTCCATGAAACTTGTGTGTGACCCTGCATGCAGTTATTGTGTCATGCAGACTTTATTTTATGGCCTTTCCAATTAGAGCGAGGGAGTTATGTGATTTGAGTCCACTCCGATTTATGCTGGATGCACATATTCCCTCACAAGGATAGGTTTAACATTCAACATCATGATAATGCATAACCACATAACTAGCCAGCTTTTGTGCCAAGATTAAGAGTTAGGTTTGTTTATAGTATTTAGAGAGTATTTATTTGCCTTTTGAAATTTTAAGTACATTGAAAGCAATGATGAGCAGAATCTGTGTGTGTATTTCCACATGTTTCCCTGTATATTAGCTGGGGTAAGGAATACTGAAAGTGAGATGACATGGATGACGCAGGCCTCTCGCCCATGGTGATTTTCAGCTCATTTTCAGATGGTAATTTGCCTGATCCAAAGCAAACTCACAGAGTGTAAGTAAGCGATTACATGCATGGCCGACAATCCCTCAACATGCCTGCGGTCCTTTTCCAAACACAGTTAGTCCAGCTCTTTGAAAAGATTAAACTCTCAGAGGAACACCAGATGATTGTTCTATATTTGTGTTTTCATTGTCTCTGAAATGTTCTCTCAGTCCAAGCGCTCAAATCATCTGGATAGTGTGTGTTTGCGGTACCCATGTATCAGTCGGCTTTAGAGAAGTGGACTTTTGAAATTGAATTGCGATTGACCTGAGCCAGCATAACCCTGCAGTGAGAGACAAAGCTATCACATTTATCATGGTGGAACAGCGGGACATTGAATTTCTTTGAGGATTGTCAATTCAGAGGTCTGGTGTGTAATCAAATCAATATGCAGATAATCAGCAGGTGCCAGATTCTGGGACCCCACTGCAGTCTCCCCATTCACCCCAGTTCTCTCTGAGGTGTTTGTGTGGCTGTCAGGCAGCGTGTATTTCAGTTCCTCCGGAGAACAGAACTCCATCAGGTGCTCAAGGGGGAGGGAAACCAGATTGATCATGATTAGTCTATTGTTATTTAATTTTCTCACATAGAATGTGGAAGGAACCAAGGGTATGTAGGGTTATATGGAACAGGTTCTCCATTGTTAATGTTAAGGGGAAAAATAAGGGACTCTTTCATGTTCTTCCATGAAAAGATATCAATGCAGGTTTTCAACGTCCTTTAGGACCTCCCCTCTGATGGCCGGTTTTCATTAAAGTCCCTTAACTCACTGCAGATAACTGAAGAACACTTTTAAGTTGATTGGGAAAAGGTTGTTCTTTTTTTGGCTACCTTTAAAAGCCATTGATGTGGCTCCTTGTGAAGAAGCAGTCCGTCAGTCAGCTCAGGTCTCAAATGACTGACTCCTGGAATGAGTCTGCTGGAGGAGCAGATGGCAGGATATCCTGTTTGAAACGTTCCTTTGACAAAGTTCAAATGCAACTGGACGTTGTCGCAACCGATGAAGATGGTAACATTTTAAAACGGGAGGACACAAATAATATGTTTAGTCCCAACACAATCCACAATAACTTAATTTGTCTTGTCAGTTGTGTCCTGCTATACAGTAAAGGTTGTGTGTTACTGTTTGACTGATGAGACAGACACATCTAGACGTTTAGGTGAATACTGTGACGTGTGAAAAATGGAGAGGTAAACCGGTTTGCATTAGTTTCTGATTAGTGGCTAAGAACAGAGAGAGATTGTTGTATCAGCCACCCCACATGGAGAACCTATGAAGAGAAAACCACCCCAAGGAATGTTGACAGTTTTCCAGATTCTGGACATCTGAAGGCATTTGTTGCCACGTGCCTCGGTGAGCCTTGGTGAGGCTGTTTAGCTGTGGGACTGTGGGGACTAATTGGAAACATTAAAGCGATGGAGCAGAGGAATCTGAAAGGCAGTCTGGGTCTACTGGCTTAGTGAGAGGGGTTTGTGTTAAACAGGGGTTGTGTAGACAGACAGTAGACTGACTGATGGGATTTATTTACCATGGAATCAACAGGGTCATTTTGCTTTAGAAATGAACACTTAATAGAGCATTCAATGTATTCTGTAGGTTATTTAGTCACTTGAAGCTATGTGGAAAAGTGAAAATAATTCAGACTTTGTCTGGTTGGTTAATTACACTATTTGTATTAGAACGTTGATGGTGCATATCCCCTTACTGTGAAATGTATTCAGATGTTTACCCACCCTTGTTTACCCACCCTCTACACAATCAGTTGGAGAGGCTTCTCTCTGGCCGGCACTTCATAATGCCCATGGTCAAGAAGAATGTGTTAAAAATATTCCTTCGTTCCTTGTGCTGTTGGACTACTAAATGCAAAGTAAATTGTATCGGTATATGTACTTATCTATCTAGTGCAGTTGGGACAGTGGTCGGTTGTGAGTGAATGTATTAATGTCCTCTAAGTTTTTAGTGTATGGAACATGATGGACTGACTGGTTTAAATGTGTATGATGTGACAATGTCTGTGATCCTTTTAATGGAAGGTGATGCCAAAGAAAAATGTCCATCCTGGATCGACAAAGTTTTATTCTATTCTAATGAAAACATAGAACAATATTTTGTGTTCAACATAATTCTATTACCATGTAATGTCTTGTGTACTCCAATCTGAACTTCTAATCTTGATCATGACACCGTTGAGCTAGAGACAAAGACAATGAGGTACATCTCCCTAAACCTCACCTCAACCAGCCATCCAGCAACTCACCCAGCCAGCCACCCAGACACCAACCCAGCCAGCCACTCACCCAGCCACCTCAACCAGCCAGCCACCCAGCCAGCCACCCAGACACCAACCCAGCCAGCCACTCACCCAGCCACCTCAACCCAGCCATCAATCCAGCCATCCAGCCACTCAACCAGCCACTCACCGAAGCCAGCCACCCAGACACCAACCCAGCCACCTCAACCAGCCAGCCACCCAGCCAGCCAGCCACCCAAACACCAACCCATCCAGCCACTCACCCAGCCACCTCACCCAGCCAGCCACCCAGACACCAACCCTGCCACCTCAACCAGCCAGCCACCCAGCCAGCCACCCAGACACCAACCCATCCAGCCACTCACCCAGCCACCTCACCCAGCCAGCCACCCAGACACCAACCCAGCCAGCCACTCACCCAGCCACCTCAACCAGCCAGCCACCCAGACACCAACCCAGCCAGCCACTCACCCAGCCACCTCAACCAGCCACTCACCCAGCCAGCCACCCAGACACCAACCCAGCCAGCCACTCACCCAGCCACCTCAACCCAGCCATCAACCCAGCCAGCCAGCCATCAATCTATCAACCTAGCCAGCCAGCCATCAACCTAGCCAGCCAGCCAGCCAGCCATCAACCTAGCCAGCCAGCCATCAACCTAGCCAGCCAGCCATCAACCTAGCCAGCCAGCCATCAACCTAGCCAGCCAGCCATCAACCTAGCCAGCCAGCCATCAACCTAGCCATCAACCAATCAACCCAACCATCAACCCAGCCAGCCAGCCATCAACCCAGCCAGCCAGCCATCAACCCAGCCAGCCAGCCACCCACTCACTCACCCAGCCAGCCAGCCACCAACCCAATTACCCAGCCAGCCAGCCAGACACCAACCCAGCCAGCCACCAACCCAGCCTGCCAATAATAGCCAGCCTTGCTCTGCCCACCATAAATTTCACGAGTCACTCAAGCATCCAGCCAGCCACCCTCCCTCCCAGCCAGCACAGGCTAGCCAGCCTCGCTCTGCTCTGCTCTGCCCTACCCTAAACCTCACCCGCCCACCCAGCCAGCCCCGCTCTGCCCAGCCCCGTCCCGCTCTGCCCCGCCCCTCGAGGGTTTAATCCACTGTCACCATTTGGCTCCTAAGCCTGTCATTTTATCAGACGACCCAATACTCGTTCCACAATGTCGTCTTTGATTACTCTCCAGTCACTGGCCGGCGGTCACCCTGACTGCGAGGGCAGGTGGAGGGAGAGGAGAGGGGGAGAAGGGTAGGGGCTGGAGGAGGGGGAAGCCTAGCTTTCCTAATTAAACCATCCATGTTTAAGCTCATCAGTGACATGATGAAAACAGCTGTCGGTCGGTTGGTCTACTGTCCCCCCCCCCCCACACACATTTGAGTACAGTATGTATGGAATAAGAGCTCAGCCCAAAGTATGAAGACACTGTAAAGCCAAACTGCAGGTACCGTGGTGCCTCGGTTTTCAGTTGCTCGTGTGCCAGGAACGACCACAATTAGGTCCATATGGTGTCTTTGAAGTTCAGGGAACTAACTGTGATGATTAGGAACAAATTTAAAGATCAAACCCTGTATTGGTGATTTGTCCTTAATACCAAACTTTAGCTAAAACGCATTGGCATCTGTTCAGTGGTGACATAATTTACTTTTAGCACATGGCTAGTCTGAAATGTGCGTCACATATTCTCAATAATAAAAAAATGTAAATACATGTTTAAAAAAAAAAATAATAGTAATAATTCACATTGTAAAACACAGTTTACATTTACATTTACATTTACATTTAAGTCATTTAGCAGACGCTCTTATCCAGAACGACTTACAAATTGGTGCATTCACCTTAAGATATCCAGTGGAAAAACCACTTTACAATAGTGCATCTAAATCTTTTTTTTGGGGGGGGGGTAGAAGGATTACTTTATCCTATCCCAGGTATTCCTTAAAGAGGTGGGGTTTCAGGTGTCTCCGGAAGGTGGTGATTGACTCCGCTGTCCTGGCGTCGTGAGGGAGCTTGTTCCACCATTGGGGTGCCAGAGCAGCGAACAGTTTTGACTGGGCTGAGCGGGAGCTGTGCTTCCTCAGAGGTAGGGAGGCGAGCAGGCCAGAGGTGGATGAACGCAGTGCCCTTGTTTGGGTGTAGGGCCTGATCAGAGCCTGAAGGTACGGAGGTGCCGTTCCCCTCACAGCTCCGTAGGCAAGCACCATGGACTTGTAGCGGATGCGAGCTTCAACTGGAAGCCAGTGGAGAGAGCGGAGGAGCGGGGTGACGTGAGAGAACTTGGGAAGGTTGAACACCAGACGGGCTGCGGCGTTCTGGATGAGTTGTAGGGGTTTAATGGCACAGGCAGGGAGCCCAGCCAACAGCGAGTTGCAGTAATCCAGACGGGAGATGACAAGTGCCTGGACTAGGACCTGCGCCGCTTCCTGTGTGAGGCAGGGTCGTACTCTGCGAATGTTGTAGAGCATGAACCTACAGGATCGGGTCACCGCCTTGATGTTAGTGGAGAACGACAAGGTGTTGTCCAGGGTCACGCCAAGGTTCTTAGCACTCTGGGAGGAGGACACAAGGGAGTTGTCAACCGTGATGGCGAGATCATGGAACGGGCAGTCCTTCCCTGGGAGGAGGAGCAGCTCCGTCTTGCCGAGGTTCAGCTTGAGGTGGTGAGCCGTCATCCACACTGATATGTCTGCCAGACATGCAGAGATGCGATTCGCCACCTGGTTATCAGAAGGGGGAAAGGAGAAGATTAATTGTGTGTCATCTGCATAGCAATGATAGGAGAGACCATGTGAGGATATGACCGAGCCAAGTGACTTGGTGTATAGTGAGAATAGGAGAGGGCCTAGAACAGAGCCCTGGGGGACACCAGTGGGGAGAGCACGTGGTGCGGAGACAGATTCTCGCCACGCCACCTGGTAGGAGCGACCTGTCAGTTAGGACGCAATCCAAGCGTGGGCCGCGCCGGAGATGCCCAGCTCGGAGAGGGTGGAGAGGAGGATCTGATGGTTCACGGTATCAAAGGCAGCAGATAGGTCTAGAAGGATGAGCGCAGAGGAGAGAGAGTTAGCTTTAGCAGTGCGGAGAGCCTCCGTGACACAGAGAAGAGCAGTCTCAGTTGAATGCCCAGTCTTGAAACCTGACTGATTAGGATCAAGAAGGTCATTCTGAGAGAGATAGCAGGAGAGCTGGCCAAGGACGGCACGTTCAAGAGTTTTGGAAAGAAGGGATACTGGTCTGTAGTTGTTGATGTCGGAGGGATCGAGTGTAGGTTTTTTCAGAAGGGGTGCAACTCTCGCTCTCTTGAAGACGGAAGGGACGTAGCCAGCGGTCAAGGATGAGTTGATGAGCGAGGTGAGGTAGGGGAGAAGGTCTCCGGAAATGGTCTGGAGAAGAGAGGAGGGGATAGGGTCAAGTGGGCAGGTTGTTGGGCGGCCGGCCGTCACGAGACGCGAGATTTCATCTGGAGAGAGAGGGGAGAAAGAGGTCAAAGCACAGGGTAGGGCAGTGTGAGCAGGACCAGCGGTGTCGTTTGGCTTAGCAAACGAGGATCGGATGTCATCAGCCTTCTTTTCAAAATGGTTGACGAAGTCATCCGCAGAGAGAGAGGAGGGGGGGGAGGGGGAGGAGGATTCAGGAGGGAGGAGAAGGTAGCAAAGAGCTTCCTAGGGTTAGAGGCAGATGCTTGGAATTCAGAGTGGTAGAAAGTGGCTTTAACAGCAGAGACAGAAGAGGAAAATGTAGAGAGGAGGGCGTGAAAGGATGCCAGGTCCGCAGGGAGGCGAGTTTTCCTCCATTTCCGCTCGGCTGCCCGGAGCCGAGCGGAAATGTAGTTGAAGTCGGAAGTTTACATACACCTCAGCCAAATACATTTAAACTCAGTTTTTCACAATTCCTGACATTTAATCAGAGTAAAAATTCCCTGTCTTAGGTCAGTTAGGATCACCAATTTATTTGAAGAATGTGAAATGTCAGAATAATGGGTGTGTCAGAAGTTTACATACACTCAATTAGAATTTGGTAGCATTGCCTTTAAATTGTTTAACTTTGGTCAAACGTTTCGGGTAGCCTTCCACAAGATTCCCACAGTAAGTTGGGTGAATTTTGTCCCATTCCTCCTGACAGAGCTGGTGTAACTGAGTCAGGTTTGTAGGCCTCCTTGCTCGCACACGCTTTTTCAGTTCTGCCCACAAATTTTCGACTCCAATACATTGGCTTTGTTGTCCATAAGCCATGTTGCCACAACTTTGAAAGGTATGCTTGGGGTCATTGTCCATTTGGAAGACCCATTTGCGACCAAGCTTTAACCTCCTGACTGATGTCTTGAGATGTTGCTTCTGTAACCGATGTGAAATGGCTAGTTAGTTAGCGGTGGTGCGCGCTAATAGCGTTTCAATCAGCGACGTCACTCGCTCTGAGACTTGAAGTAGGGTTTCCCCTTGCGTTGCAAGGGCCGCGGCTTTTGTGGCGCGATGGGTAACGATGCTTCGTGGGTGTCAGTTGTTGATGTGTGCAAGGGTCCCTGGTTCGAGCCCGGGTTGGGGCGAAGAGAGGGACGGAACCTACACTGTTACACTTCAATATATCCACATAGTTTTCTTGCCAATTTTGTGAAGTGCACCAGTCCCTCCTGCAGCAAAGCACCCTCACAACATGATGCTGCCACCCCCGTGCTTCACGGTTGGGATGGTGTGCTTCGGCTTGCAAGCCTCCCCCTTTTTCCTCCAAACATAACGATGGTCATTATGACCAAACAGTTCTATTTTTGTTTCATCAGAGCAGAGGACATTTCTCCAAAAAGTACGATCTTTGTCCCCATGTGCAGTTGCGAACCGAAGTCTGGCTTTTTTATGGCGGTTTTGGAGCAGTGGCTTCTTCCTTGCTGAGCGGCCTTTCAGGTTATGTCGATATAGGACTTGTTTCACTGTGGATATAGATACTTTTGTACCTGTTTCCCCCAGCATCTTCACAAGGTCCTTTGCTGTTGTTCTGGGATTGATTTGCACGTTTCGCACCAAAGTACGTTCATCTCTAGGAGACAGAATGTGTCTCCTTCCTAGCATTATGATGGCTGGCGTGTGTCCCGTGATGTTTATACTTGTGTACTATTGTTTGTACAGATGAATGTGGTACCTTCAGGCGTTTGGAAATTGTTCCTAAGGATGCACCAGACTTGTGGAGGTCTAAAAACAAATTCTGAGGTCTTGGCTGATTTCTTTTGATTTTCCCATGATGTCAAGCAAGGAGGCACTGAGTTTGAAAGTAGACATTGAAATACATCAAAAGGTACAATTACAATTGACTAAAATAATGTCAATTAGCCTATCAGAAGCTTCTAAAGCCATGACATAATTTTCTGGAATTTTCCAAGCTGTTTAATGGCACAGTCAACTTAGTGTATGTAAACTTCTGACCCACTGGAATTGTGATACAGTGAATTATAAGTGAAGTAATCTTTATGTAAACAATTGTTGGATACATTACTTGTGTCATGCACAAAGTAGATGTCCTAACTGACTTTCCAAAACTATAGTTTGTTAACAAGAGATTTGTGGAGGGGTTGATAAACGAGTTTTAATGACTCCAACCTAAGTGTATGTAAACTTCCGACTTCAACTGTAACTGCCTGTGACAAACCCTCCAATGATATCTGATCAACACTAATGATATGTCCTGTTATAATGTTACTTTCATGTTCCTGCTAATTATCAACAACCAGTCAAATGAGCTTTGATCTCACACAGACAATCTTCATTCATCAGAAACTTTAGATATTCAATATACATTTACATTTACATTTAAGTAATTTAGCAGACGCTCTTATCCAGAGCGACTTACAAATTGGTGCATTCACCTTATGATATCCAGTGGAACAACCACTTTACAATAGTGCATCTAAATCTTTTAAGGGGGGGGTTAGAAGGATTACTTTATCCTATCCTAGGTATTCCTTAAAGAGGTGGGGTTTCAGGTATCTCCGGAAGGTGGTGATTGACTCCGCTGTCCTGGCGTCGTGAGGAAGCTTGTTCCACCATTGGGGTGCCAGAGCAGCGAAAACAGTTTTGACTGGGCTGAGCGGGAACTGTGCTTCCTCAGAGGTAGGGAGGCGAGCAGGCCAGAGGTGGATGAACGCAGTGCCCTTGTTTGGGTGTAGGGCCTGATCAGAGCCTGAAGGTACGGAGGTGCCGTTCCCCTCACAGCTCCGTAGGCAAGCACCATGGTCTTGTAGCGGATGCGAGCTTCAACTGGAAGCCAGTGGAGAGAGCGGAGGAGCGGGGTGACGTGAGAGAACTTGGGAAGGTTGAACACCAGACGGGCTGCGGCGTTCTGGATGAGTTGTAGGGGTTTAATGGCACAGGCAGGGAGCCCAGCCAACAGCGAGTTGCAGTAATCCAGACGGGAGATGACAAGTGCCTGGATTAGGACCTGCGCCGCTTCCTGTGTGAGGCAGGGTCGTACTCTGCGAATGTTGTAGAGCATGAACCTACAGGATCGGGTCACCGCCTTGATCTTAGTGGAGAACAACAGGGTGTTGTCCAGGGTCACGCCAAGGTTCTTAGCACTCTGGGAGGAGGACACAATGGAGTTGTCAACCGTGATGGCGAGATCATGGAACGGGCAGTCCTTCCCCGGGAGGAAGAGCAGCTCCGTCTTGCCGAGGTTCAGATTGAGGTGGTGATACGTCATCCACACTGATATGTCTGCCAGACATGCAGAGATGCGATTCGCCACCTGGTTATCAGAAGGGGGAAAGGAGAAGATTAATTGTGTGTCATCTGCATAGCAATGATAGGAGAGACCATGTGAGGATATGACAGAGCCAAGTGACTTGGTGTATAGCGAGAATAGGAGAGGGCCTAGAACAGAGCCCTGGGGGACACCAGTGGTGAGAGCATGTGGTGCGGAGACAGATTCTCGCCACGCCACCTGGTAGGAGCGACCTGTCAGGTAGGACGCAATCCAAGCGTGGGCCGCGCCGGAGATGCCCAACTCGGAGAGGGTGGAGTGGAGGATCTGATGGTTCACAGTATCAAAGGCAGCAGATAGGTCTAGAAGGATGAGAGCAGAGGAGAGAGAGTTAGCTTTAGCAGTGCAGAGAGCCTCTGTGACACAGAGAAGAGCAGTCTCAGTTGAATGACCAGTCTTGAAACCTGACTGATTTGGATCAAGAAGGTCATTCTGAGAGAGATAGCAGGAGAGCTGGCCAAGGACGGCACGTTCAAGAGTTTTGGAGAGAAAAGAAAGAAGGGATACTGGTCTGTAGTTGTTGACATCGGAGGGATCGAGTGTAGGTTTTTTCAGAAGGGGTGCAACTCTCGCTCTCTTGAAGACGGAAGGGACGTAGCCAGCGGTCAAGGATGAGTTGATGAGCGAGGTGAGGTAAGGGAGAAGGTCTCCGGAAATGGTCTGGAGAAAAGGGGAGGGGATAGGGTCAAGCGGGCAGGTTGTTGGGCGGCCGGCCGTCACAAGACGCGAGATTTCATCTGGAGAGAGAGGGGAGAAAGAGGTCAAAGCACAGGGTAGGGCAGTGTGAGCAGGACCAGTGGTGTCGTTTGACTTAGCAAACGAGGATCGGATGTCGTCGACCTTCTTTTCAAAATGGTTGACGAAGTCATCCGCAGAGAGGGATGGGGGGGGAGGAGGATTCAGGAGGGAGGAGAAGGTGGCAAAGAGCTTCCTAGGGTTAGAGGCAGATGCTTGGAATTTAGAGTGGTAGAAGGTGGCTTTAGCAGCAGAGACAGAAGAGGAAAATGTAGAGAGGAGGGAGTGAAAGGATGCCAGGTCCGCAGGGAGGCGAGTTTTCCTCCATTTCCGCTCGGCTGCCCGGAGCCCTGTTCTGTGAGCTCGCAATGAGTCATCGAGCCACGGAGCAGGAGGGGAGGACCGAGCCGGCCTGGAGGATAGGGGACATAGAGAGTCAAAGGATGCAGAAAGGGATGAGAGGAGGGTTGAGGAGGCAGAATCAGGAGATAGGTTGGAGAAGGTTTGAGCAGAGGGAAGAGATGATAGGATGGAAGAGAAGAGAGTAGCGGGAGAGAGAGAGCGAAGGTTGGGACGGCGCAATACCATCCGAGTAGGGGCAGAGTGAGAAGTGTTGGATGAGAGCGAGAGGGAAAAGGATACAAGGTAGTGGTCGGAGACTTGGAGGGGAGTTGCAATGAGATTAGTGGAAGAACAGCATCTAGTAAAGATGAGGTCAAGCGTATTGCCTGCCTTGTGAGTAGGGGGGAAGGTGAGAGGGTGAGGTCAAAAGAGGAGAGGAGTGGAAAGAAGGAGGCAGAGAGAAATGAGTCAAAGGTAGACGTGGGGAGGTTAAAGTCACCCAGAACTGTGAGAGGTGAGCCATCCTCAGGAAAGGAACTTATCAAGGCGTCAAGCTCATTGATGAACTCTCCAAGGGAACCTGGAGGGCGATAAATGATAAGGATGTTAAGCTTGAAAGGGCTGGTAACTGTGACAGCATGGAATTCAAAGGAGGCGATAGACAGATGGGTCAGGGGAGAAAGAGAGAATGTCCACTTGGGAGAGATGAGGATCCCAGTGCCACCACCCCGCTGACCAGAAGCTCTCGCGGTGTGCGAGAACACGTGGGCAGACGAGGAGAGAGCAGTAGGAGTAGCAGTGTTATCTGTGGTAATCCATGTTTCCGTCAGCGCCAAGAAGTCGAGGGACTGGAGGGTAGCATAGGCTGAGATGAACTCTGCCTTGTTGGCCGCAGACCGGCAGTTCCAGAGGCTGCAGGAGACCTGGAACTCCACGTGGGTCGTGCGCGCTGGGACCACCAGGTTAGAGTGGCAGCGGCCACGCGGTGTGAAGCGTTTGTATGGCCTGTGCAGAGGGGAGAGAACAGGGATAGACAGACACATAGTTGACAGGCTACAGAAGAGGCTACGCTAATGCAAAGGAGATTGGAATGACAAGTGGACTACACGTCTCGAATGTTCAGAAAGTTAAGCTTACGTTGCAAAAATCTTATTGACTAAAATGATACAGTACTGCTTGCTGGTGAAGTAGGCTAGCTAGCAGTGGCTGCGTTATTAACTTTGTTTGAAAGTGTAGCTGGCTAGGTAACCTCGATAGTTTCAGTACTACACCTTATCATGATACAAAGGCAACTATGTAGCTAGCTAACATAACACTAATCAAGACGTTCCTTTGTAATGTATTTAGTTTCTACAATGCTGCTCGTCGGTAATAGTTGGCTAGGTTTGGAAATGGCGTCGCGGGGGACGAAAATAGCTGGCCAGCTAACCTCGATAATTACTCTAAACTACTCAATTATCAAACTATGACAAACTACGACAAAGACAACTTATTGACTAAAATGACTAAAATGATACAGTACTGCTGGCTGGTAAAGTAGGCTAGCTAGCAGTGGCTGCGTTGTTGACTTTGTTTGAAAGTGTAGCTGGCTAGGTAACCTCGATAGTTTCAGTGCTACACCTTATCATGATACAAAGGCAACTATGTAGCTAGCTAACACTAGCTAACCTCGATAATTACTCTAAACTACACAATTATCTTAGATACAAAGACAGCAAAGACAACTATGTAGCTAGCTAACACTACAATCATCAAATCGTTCCGTTGTAATGTATTAGTTTCTACAGTGCTGCTAGTCGGTAGAAGTTGGCTAGCTAACTAGCAGTTGTTGACTCAGTAGGAGAACGGTGGCGCGGTGCGGCGGACGAAAATAGCTGGCTAGCTAACCTCGATAATTACTCTAAACTACACAATTATCTTTGATACAAAGACAGCTAAGTAGCTAGCTAAAAAATTGCTCAGATCAAACAAATCAAACCGTTGTAGTGTAATGAGATGTAATATTACCTGCGGAGCGTGCAGTACCAGGCAAAAGTTTGGACACACCTACTCGTTCCAGTGTTTTTCTATATTTTTCCTCTTTTCTACATTGTAGAAAAATAGTGAAGACATCAAAACTATGAAATAACACATATGCAATCATGTAGTAACGAAACAATGTGTTAAATAAATCCAAATCTATTTTAGATTCTTCAAAGTTGCCACCCTTTGGCTTGATGCAGCTGTGCACACTCTTGGCATTCTCTCAACAAGCTTCATGAGGTAGTCACCTGGAATGCATTTCCATTAACAGGTGTGCCTTGTTAAAAGTTGTTAATTTTGTGGAATTTCTTTCCTTCTTAATGCGTTAAAACCAATCAGTTGTGTTGTAACAAGGTAGGGGTGGTATATTGAAGATAGCCCTATTTGTTAAATTACCAAGTCCATATTATGGCAAGAACAACTAAAATAAGCAAAGAGAGATGACAGTCCATCTTTACTTTAAGACATGAAGGTCAGTCAATCCGGAAAATTTCAAGAACTTTTAACGTTTCTTCAAGTGCAGTCGCAAAAATCATCAAGCGCTATGATGAAACTGGCTCTCATGAGGACAGCCACAGGAAAGGAAGACTCAGAGTCACCTCTGCTGCAGAGGATAAGTTCATTAGAGTTACCAGCCTCAGTAATTGCAGCCAAAATAAATGCTTCACAAAGTTCAAGAAACAGGCACATCTCAACATCAACTGTTCAGAGGAGACTGTGAATTAGGCCTTCATGGTCAAATTGCTGCAACGAAACCACTACTAAAGGACACCAATAAGAAGAAGAGACTTGTTTGTGCCAAGAAACATGAACACTGGACATTAGACCGGTGGAAATTTGTCCTTTGGCCTGATGAGTCCAAATTTGAGATTTTTGGTTCTAACCACCGTGTCTTTGGAAGATGCAGAGTTGGTGAACGGAATATCTTTGCATGTCTAGTTCCCACCGGGAAGCATGGAGGAGGTGGTGTGAGGGTGTGGGGGTGCTTTGCTGGTGACACTTAGTAATTTATTTAGAATTCAAGGCACACTTAACCAGCATTGCTACCACAGCATTCTGCAGCAATACGCCATCCCATCTGGTTTGTGCTTAGTGGGACTATCATTTGTTTTTCTACAGGACAATGATCCAAACCACCTCCAGGCTGTGTAAGGCCTATTTGACCAAGAATGAGAGTGATGGAGTGCTGCATCAGATGACCTGGCCTCCGCAATCACCCAATCTCAACCCATTTGAGATGGTTTGGGATGAGTTGGACTGCGGAGTGAAGAAAAAGCAGCCAACGTGTGATCAGCATATGTGGGAACTCCTTCAACACTGTTAAAAAAACATTCCAAGTGAAGCTGGTTGAGAGAATGCCAAGAGTGTGCAAATCTGTCATCAAGGCAAAGGGTGGCTACTTTGAAGAATCTAAAATATAAATCTATGTTGATCTGTTTAATACTTTTTTGGTTACTACATGATTCCATATGTGTTATCTCATAGTTTTGATGTTTTCTCTATTATTCTATAATGTTGAAAATAGTAAAAATAAAGAATAACCCTTGAATGAGTAGGTGTGTTCAAACTTTTGACTGGTACTGTATCAGTCCAGTGCAATATTGTTCATAAACATTTATCCCTTTACACAAATGTTATTTATACCCCATACTTGAGATTTAGAAGGAAAATGACAATTATGTAACCTTGATGACAGGTCAACAAAGCATTACATCATGGAAAGATGGCGGCCTCCATGCACTTAACACAAATTCCTAATTTTGCTAAGTATTGTACTTTGCTCTCCGATACAATTTTTTTGTGGTCATTAGCACTGTATACTTGATACCAATTTTAGCTTCAAGATTCCGGCAATTGGAAAAAATAAAAAAGTAGATTGTGTTAATTTATTGGCACGTGGAACCATGTCACATGCCCTAATAAAAAAACAATGACATATGTCAATTCTGCCATCTTTATGCATGATTACCATTACTTTTGAATCTTTTCTCCTGGGATGAATGGTGCTTGCGTGTCACAATGGAAGGCGCTACTTTTATTCTGTGTTCCAACCCAGTAAAAGACAATGGTTCACGTTCATGGGAACATTCATGAGAAAAAACGGCCCATGTATTGTGAGCACGGAGGTCAGTTTGATGTCTCAGTGGGATCCTTGCTGTACGGTGTACCTTTTTTTCTCTCTCTTTGCAATGCATTATGGGGCCTTTATATTCCATTATTTTGTTGTGATGACAAATCAAATCCTGACATGGGGATGTTACATTAGGATTTTCGTGTCTAAAGCTCAACCTGGATGAAAACATTGAGCGGACAGGTTATATTTGGTGAGGGTATTACCGTCCGATCTCTGCTCCACAGCAGATGTCTGGGCTTTGTGTCTCTGGTGAAAGCTGATTGTTCCCGATGTCACATTCTGCAAGCCATATGCATATTACATAATGTCATCATTTCCCCAGAATAATCACTACAAAAAACTCACTATGATTTTATCTGACTTTTGCGTCTCTGTGCTCTACTGTTTTGCCATGACGCTGAAGGCAAAATGTCATCCACCCTCCTCTGTCCTCCTCGCTCCTCTTCCTTCCGTCTTAATCTCTGTCTAAGTCTGAACACTCGTGGGGAATTTCCCCCTGGGCCCTCGCTCTGACCACAGCCTCCTATCACCATGCCAGATGGAGTGGACCAGTGTTCCTCACAGGGATGCTGCAGAGTGGACCTATAGCTTCTGACTAAAGGGTCAGCTCGCCAGCCTCGTAATGAGTGTAAAGTAGATCTTAATGTGTTTTAATGAACTGCTCCGTCCATGCCACAGAGGCTGAGTCTTCTCCCAGTGTTCTCTGGCTGCCTCTGGAACGGCTATAGCGGCTGTCTGGCCTTCCCTCATCAAGTCACTATTAGCTGGGCTAAATGCCCAATCCTGGTTCTTTAGGATTATACTGATGAGATTATTTTGAACTTTTGGCCTCAGGACAGTAACCTTGCTGCTAAACCTTTGGATGGTTTTTTCTCCTCTACTCTAGTGGCCAATCACTTACTCTGTCAGGTCAGATTCACCCTGAGGAGGAAAGAGCAGGAGTTGTCTTTGACCACCTGAAAGCCAGATGTACGTAATCCCCAAAATTAATGATACAGTTGAAGTTGGATGTTTACATACACCTTAGCCAATTACATTTAAACTCAGTTTTTTCACAATTCCTGACATTTAATCCTAGTAAAAAATCCCTGTTTTAGGTCAGTTAAGATCACCACTTTATTTTAAGAATGTGAAATGTCAGAATAATAGCAGTTATTTCAGTTTTTTTATTTATTTCATCACATTCCCAGTGGGTCTGTCACGCCCTGACCTTAGAGATCCTTTTATGTCTCTATTTTGGTTGGTCAGGGCATGACTTGGGGTGGGCATTATATGTCCTTTTTTCTATGTTTGGTATTTCTTTGTTTCGGCCGGGTATGGCTCTCAATCAGGGACAGCTGTAAATCGTTGTTGCTGATTGGGAGCCATACTTAGGCAGCCTGTTTTCCTTTGGGTTTTGTGGGTGGTTAATTTCTGTTTAGTGTTTTGTAGACCTGACAGAACTGTTTGGCTGTCGTTTTCTCTTTGTATATTGTGTTCTCAGAATATATATTAAATGATGAGCACTCACCATGCTGCGCCTTGGTCCTCTTCTTCCAAAGACAGCCGTTACAGAACCACCCACCATAAGAAGACCAAGCAGCGTGGATTGGAGTATCGGGTTGACGGATGGACTTGGCAGAAGGAGCGAAGATTCTGGGAGGACAAGTTACGGGAGCTATGGGAGCCCGAGAGGCAGCCCCCAAATTCTTTGGGGGGGGGGGGGCACACGAGAAGTTGGCCTGAGTCAGGATGGAATACTGAGCCAACTTCCCATGCTTACAGGAGGCATCGTAGTACTGGTCAGGCACCGCGTTATGTGGTAGAGCGCACGGTGTCCCCAGTACGCGTTGAGAGCCCGGTGCGCTACATCCCAGCTCCTAACATCTGCCGGACGAGAGTGGGCATTGAGCCGGGGCGGAGTGTTCCAGCTCAGCGCATCTGGTCTCCGGTGCGCTGTCTTGGTCCAGGTTATCCTGCGCCGGCGCTGCGTACTGTGTCTCCGGAGCGCTGGGATGAATCAGTCCGTCCTGTGCTCCGCCAGCGCCGAGCTAGGTTGGGTATTCAGCCTGGAAGATGGGTAACAAGCCTACGCACCAGATCTCCAGTGCGACCCCACAGTCCAGTATGCCCTGCTCCTCGCACTAGCCTTGAGGTGCGGGTCTCCAGTCTGGTACCTCCAGTGCCATCACCACGCACCAGGCCTCCAGTGCGTCAGCCCAGTCCAGTACGTCCTGCTCCTGCTCCTCGGGCAAGCCCTGTGGGGCGTGTAAATAGTCTGGCGCCTCCAAAGCCAGCCCCACGCATCAGGCCTTCAGTGCGCAGTCCCCGTCCAGAGCTTCCAACAACAGTTCCCCGTCTAGAGCTTCCGACGACAGTTCCCCGTCCAGAGCTTCCGGCGACAGTTCCCCGTCCAGAGCTTCCAGCGACAGTGCCCCGTCTAGAGATGGCCCACAGTCCGGAGCCTGCCGAGACGCTCCTCAGCGGCAAGAGACCATGCTCTAGGGGAGCCATTAAAGTGGGGTGAGCCAGCGGTGGAGCGGGGTCTGCGTCCTGCACCTGAGCCGCCACCACAGGTAGATGCCCACCCAGACCCTCCCCTATAGGTTTAGGTTTTGCAGCCGGAGTCCGCACCTTTGGGGGGGGTACTGTCACACCCTGACCTTAGAGATCCTTTTATGTCTCTATTTTGGTTGGTCAGGGCATGAGTTGGGGTGGGCATTCTATGTCCTTTTTTTTTTTTCTATGTTTGGTATTTCTTTGTTTCGGCCGGGTATGGCTCTCAATCAGGGACAGCTGTATATCGTTGTTGCTGATTGGGAGCCATACTTAGGCAGCCTGTTTTCCTTTGGGTTTTGTGGGTGGTTAATTTCTGTTTAGTGTTTTGTAGAGCTGACAGAACTGTTTGGCTGTCGTTTTCTACATTTACATTTTAGTCATTTAGCAGACACTCTTATCCAGAGCGACTTACAGTAGTGAATGCATACATTTCATACATTTTTTTCTACGTACTGGTCCCCCGTGGGAATCGAACCCACAACCCTGGCATTACAAACACCATGCTCTACCAACTGAGCCACACGTTTTCTCTTTGTATATTGTGTTCTCAGAATATATATTAAATGATGAGCACTCACCACGCTGCGCCTTTGTCCTCTTCTTCCAACGACAGCCGTTACAGGGTCAGAAGTTTACATACACTCAATTAGTATTTGGTAGCATTGCCTTTAAATTGTTTAACTTGGGTCAAACGTTTCGGGTAGCCTTCCACAAGCTTCCCACAGTAAGTTGGGTGAATTTTGTCCCATTCCTCCTGACAGAGCTGGTGTAACTGAGTCAGGTTTTTAGGCCTCCTTGCTTGCACACGCTTTTTCAGTTCTGCACACACATTTTCTATAGGTCAGGGCTTTGTGATGGCCACTCCAATACCTTGACTTTGTTGTCTTTAAGCCATTTTGCCACAACTTTGGAACTATGCTTGGGGTCATTGTGCATTTGGAAGACCCATTTGTGACCAAGCTTTAACTTCCTGACTGAGACTGTCTTGAGATGTTGCTTCAATATATCCACATAATTTTCCTGCCTCATGACGCCATCTATTTTGTGAAGTGCACCAGTCCCTCCTGCAGCAAAGCACCCCCACAACATGATGCTGCCACCCCCGTGCTTCAGGGTTGGGATGGTGTTCTTCGGCTTGCAAGCCTCCCCCCTTTTCCTCCAAACATAACGATGGTCATTATGGCCAAACAGTTATATTTTTGTTTCATCAGACCAGAGGACAATCTTTGTCCCCATGTGCAGTTGCAAACCGTAGTCTGGCTTTTTTATGGCGGTTTTGGAGCAGTGGCTTCTTCCTTGCTGAGGAGCCTTTCAGGTTATGTCGATTTAGGACTCGTTTTACTGTGGATATAGATACTTTTGTACCTGTTTCCTCCAGCATCTTCACAATGTCCTTTGCTGTTGTACTGGGATTGATTTGCACTTTTAGCACCAAAGTACGTTCATCTCTAGAAGACAGAATGCGTCTCCTTCCTGAGCGGTATGACGGCTGTGTGGTCAATGGTGTTTATACTTGTGTACTATTGTTTGAACAGATGAACGTGATACCTTCAGGCGTTTGGAAATTGCTCCCAAGGATGAACCAGACTTGTGGGGGTGTACAATTTATTTTCTGAGGTCTTGGCTGATTTCTTTTGATTTTCCCATGATGTCAAGCAAAGAGGCACTGTGTTTTGAAAGTAGGCCTTGAAATACATCGACAGGTACACCTACAATTGACTCATGATGTCAATTAGCCTATCAGAAGCTTCTAAAGCCATGACATAATTTTCTAGCATTTTCCAAGCTGTTTAATGGCACAGTCAACTTAGTGTATGTAAACTTCTGACCCACTGGAATTGTGATACATTGAATTATAAGTGAAATTATCTGTCTGTTAACAATTGTTGGAAAAATGACTTGTGTCATGCACAAAGTAGATGTCCTAAACAGCTTCCCAAAACTATAGTTTGTTAGCAAGAAATTTGTGGAGTTGTTGAAAAACGAGTTTTAATGACTCCAACCTAAGTGTATGTAAACCTCCGACTTCAACTGTATATCATGAGAGGGCCATAAACAATAACTAGTAGTGCTGCATACTCCAACAAGGTTTACAGTCTCATCTTCCTGGTAAAAGTGTTATGAAATAATGAGGTGTAGTCACATTAGAGGACACAAGCTCAAGTACACAGTACAATATGATACAAATATTAAAATATGAAATATTTGATGATGCATTTTCTTTTCAACAAAACTGTGTGACTAAGGTTTGAAATGACTTGTATGCTTTCAACATATAGTTAAACAAATGATAAAACAACAAATTATAAGATTTCACCCTCCTTAAATGTCTACCCACAGAGCTCTAGCTTGGCTTCCTGAACTCGGTAGGAACTCGCCTTTCATCTCATATTAATCTTGTCCATTTTGTTTAAAATATATGAATTATTTTAGATTACTGACTATAAATTGACCTCTGAATGTGCTACAGTGCCAAAACCACTGTCTCCTGCTGTGCTACGATGTCAGGATTCCAGGCGTTGTCAGTGGCTGTGACGTTGGGTTCAGCCAGGACTTGATGGACTGTCAGAAGAGCGAATTAAATGCTAGGAGGGACATCCCAGATTCAAGTGGTGTCAGATTTCACATCTTGCTTCACACAGGCTAACGAGACATACTCCTGTGTCTGTGAGAATCAGAGCTACCGCTCAGTCCAAGCCATTTTCATCTATGGTGTCCCCAGATCGATTTAAAAGCGAAAATGTTGGTCGGAACTGGTACCAGAACCACAAAGGTCCCCAAAACAGAGGACATTTTACATCTAAGAGGTTTTAACAGTGGTGCCTATTTAGGCAATAAGCCATGAGGGGGTGTGGTATATGGCCACTATACCACGGCTAAGGGCTGTTCTCTGCACGACGCAATGCGGAGTGCCTGGATACAGACCTTAGCCATGGAATATTGGCCATATATCACAAACCCTCAAGGGGCTTTATCGCTATTATAAACTGGTTACCAATGTAATTAAAGTAAAAATACATGTTTTGTCATACCTGTGGTATATGGTCTGATATACCACGGTTGTCAGCCAATCACCATTCACCCAATTGGCTCAATCCACTGAGTTTATAATGTTATTTATAACAGGACTCTGTTAGTTCTAACTCAGTTAGTTTTGGGGAACCTATGCTGATCATTTCCTGTTACCATAGGAGCTATAGATTTTACATCAACCTCACAAACAAGAAGAATCCCCATCACCTACAATGCTTCATTGTCATAATACTTAGCATAAATATGTATAGTCACATTAGCAAACAACACAATAGTTATGTGACTGAACAGCACACATGGCCTCCATTCTCCTGTCTCCCCAGAGCAGAGGATAGAGCCCAGCCCTGCTTCACCATGGCTCAAAATCACTGCTGTTTTTCATTACCCGGTGGGTAATTACATCAAATGATTTTTTGACTTCCCCCTTCGTCCTTTCACATTTAATCACATGCAGATATAAAGGCATCACAGAAATTGCTGTTGATTTATAAATAAGCAGCATTTTCTCTAAGTACCTCTCTCGCTCTCTCTCTCTCTGTCTGTCTGTCTGTCTGTCTGTCTGTCTGTCTGTCTGTCTGTCTGTCTGTCTGTCTGTCTGTCTGTCTGTCTGTCTGTCTGTCTGTCTGTCTGTCTGTCTGTCTGTCTGTCTGTCTGTCTGTCTGTCTGTCTGTCTGTCTGTCTGTCTGTCTGTCATTGTCCCTAGTCAAAACCTATTCATCCAAATGTTTAAATGGCTTATCAAATAATATGTTCACAGGGGGCTGTGAGGCAGCCTCATTGGTCATACCTAACCACAAGTGTCTTCTTGTCAGCTCCACCGCCGAGCTGTTCGGCAGAGATGATCCCATGTCCATATCTGTTAGTTAATATATCTGCCTACTTTATCCCACTTTTTCAGTTTTATCAAGGTAATGCCTGGCAGCATGGTTTCAGCAACACTGCTTTGAAAAGAAAGGCTTTTATAGATTCTCTAGAGATGGACAGCGCTTACCATAAAGCTTAGCCATGTTTTCATGTATTCCTTATGCTGATCTTTCCACAGCCAAGGCAATATTATCACCCTCTATTCATTCTGTCTCTCTAAGCAAGCTTCATTATATGACAAGGAAATGTAGGAAGTTGGCATTAGGAACCTGCTTTTACCCAGCGCAACCATATGTTGTAGCCTATATGCTACCACATTCCAGTTTGTTTGACTTTTCCAGAAATAGAATAAAAGGCCATAAACACCATCAACATCTTATGGTAACATTTCTAAATCTGTCAGCGGAGATTCGTCACGCCGTGATGTCATTCTCACCACAGGTTTATTATGGCGTCAGTAACAAGATTTTAATGAAATTCTGGATGTGCCTAAACTCCACTTGTGCCTTCGGTAAGTATTCAGACCCCTTGATTTTTTCCACATTTTGTTATGTTACAGCCTTATTCTAAAATGTATTAAATTATTCCCCCCTTCATCAATCTACACACAAAACCCCATAATGACAAAGCAAAAACAGGTTTAGACCTTTCTGCAAATGTATAAAAAAATACAAACTGAAATATCACATTTCCGTAAGTATTCAGACCCTATACTCAGTACTTTGTTGAAGCACCTTTGGCAGCGATTACAGCATCAAGTCTTCTTGGGTGTGACGCTACAAGCTTGGCACACCTGTATTTGGGGAGTTTCTCCCATTCTTCTATGCAGATCAAAATCAAATCAAATTTATTTATATAGCCCTTCTTACATCAGCTGATATCACAAAGTGCTGTACAGAAACCCAGCCTAAAACCCCAAACAGCAAGCAATGCAGGTGTAGAAGCACAGTGGCTAGGAAAAACTCCCTAGAAAGGCCAAAACCTAGGAAGAAACCTAGAGAGGAACCAGGCTATGAGGGGTGGCCAGTCCTCTTCTGGCTGTGCCGGGTGGAGATTATAACAGCACATGGCCTAGATGTTCAAATGTTCATAAATGACCAGCATTGTCAAATAATAATAATCATAGTAGTTGTCGAGGGTGCAACAAGTCAGTAACACAAGAGTAAGTGTCAGTTGGCTTTTTTATAGCCGATCTTTGAAAGTATCTCTACCGCTCCTGCTGTCTCTAGAGAGTTGAAATCAGCAGGTCTGGGACAGGTAGCACGTCCGGTGAATAGGTCAGGGTTCCAGCAGTTCTGGGACAACAGGTCTGGGACAGGTAGCACGTCCGGTGAACAGGTCAGGGTTCCATAGCTGCAGGCAGAACAGTTGGAACTGGAGCAGCAGCACGGCCAGGTGAACTGGGGACAGCAAGGAGTCATCAAGCCAGGTAGTCCTGAGGCATGGTCCTAGGGCTCAGGTCCTCCGAGAGAGAGAAAGAAAGAAAGAAAGAGAGAGAGAATTAGAAAGAGCATATTTAAATTCACACAGGACACCGGAAAAGACAAGAGAAATACTCCAGATGTGACAGACTGACCCTAGCCCCCCGACACATAAACTACTGCAGCATAAATACTGGAGGCTGAGAAAGGAGGGGTCAGGAGACACTGTGGCCCCATCCGATGAAACCCCCGGACAGGGCCAAACAGGTAGGATATAACCCCACCCACTTTGCCAAAGCACAGCCTCCACACCACTGGAGGGATATCTCCAACCACCAACATACCATCACGGGGCAAGGCCGAGTATAGCCCACAAAGATCTCCGCCACGGCACAGCCCAAGGGGGGGCGCCAACCCAGACAGGAAGACCACGTCAGTGACTCAACCCACTCAAGTGACGCACCCCTCCCAGGGACGGCATGGAAGAACACCAGTAAGCCAGTGACTCAGCCCCCGTAATAGGTGTAGAGGCAGAGAATCCCAGTGGAAAGAGGGGAAACCGGCCAGGCAGAGACAGCAAGGGCGGTTCGTTGCTCCAGCCTTTCTGTTCACCTTCACACCCCTGGGCCAGACTACACTTAATCATAGGACCAGTAAAGACTTAAAGGTTGAGACTGAGTCTGCGTCTCTCACATGGATAAGCAGACTATTCCATAAAAATGGAGCTCTATAGGAGAAAGCCCTGCCTCCAGCTGTTTGCTTAGAAATTCTAGGAACAATTAGGAGGCCTGCGTCTTGTGACCGTAGCGTACGTGTAGGTATGTACGGCAGAACCAAATCGGAAAGATAGGTAGGAGCAAGCCCATGTAATGCTTTGTAGGTTAGCAGTAAAACCTTGAAATCAGCCCTTGCCTTAACAGGAAGCCAGTGTAGGGAGGCTAGCACTGGAGTAATATGATCAATTTTTTTGGTTCTAGTCAGGATTCTAGCAGCCGTATTTAGCACTAACTAAAGTTTATTTAGTGCTTTATCCGGGTAGCCGGAAAGTAGAGCATTGCAGTAGTCCAACCTAGAAGTAACAAAGGCATGGATTAATTTTTCTGCGTCATTTTTGGACAGAAAGTTTCTGATTTTTGCAATGTTACGTAGATGGAAAAAAGCTGTCCTTGAAAGAGTCTTGATATGTTCTTCAAAAAAGAGATCAGGGTCCAGAGTAACGTCAAGGTCCTTCACAGTTTTATTTGAGACGACTGTACAACCATCCAGATTAATTGTCAGATTCAACAGAAGATCTCTTTGTTTCTTGGGACCTAGAACAAGCATCTCTGTTTTGTCCGAGTTTAAGAGTAGAAAGTTTGCAGCCATCCACTTCCTTATGTCTGAGACACAGGCTTCTAGCGAGGGCAATTTTGGGGCTTCAGCATGTTTCATTGAAATGTACAGCTGTGTGTCATCTGCATAGCAGTGAAATTTAACATTATGTTTTCGAATGACATCCCCAAGAGGTAAAATATATAGTGAAAACAATAGTGGTCCTAAAACGTAACCTTGAGGAACACCGAAATTTACAGTTGATTTGTCAGAGGACAAACCATTCACAGAGACAAACTGATATCTGCAGATCCTATCAAGCTCTGTCAGGTTGGAGGGGGAGTGTCGCTGCACAGCTATTTTCAGGTCTCTTCAAATATGTTTGATCAGATTCAGGTCCGGGCTCTGGCTGGGCCACTCAAGGACATTCAGAGACTTGTCCCGAAGCCACTCCTGTGTTCCTTTGGCTGTGTGCTTAGGGTTGTTGTCCTGTTGAAAGGTGAACCTTTGCCCCAGTCTGAGGTCCTGAGCGCTCTGGAGCAGGTTTTCATCAAGGATCTCTCTGTACTTTGCTCCGTTCATCTTTCCCTCGATCCTGACTAGTCTCCTCGTCTCTGCCGCTGAAAAACATCCCCACAGCATGATGCTGCCACCACTATGCTTTACGGAGTGGCTTCTGTCTGGCTAATCTTTTTCTTATTTTATTTTACCTTTATTTAACTAGGCAGGTCAGTTAACAACAAATTCTTATTTTCAATAACAACCTAGGAACAGTGGGTTAACTGCCTTGTTCAGGGGCAGAACGGCAGATTTTTACCTTGTCGGCTCGTGGATTTGATCTTGCGACCTTTCGGTTACTAGTCCAACACTCTAACCACTAGGCTACTCTACCATAAAGGCCTAATACGTGGAGTGCTGCAGAGATGGTTGTCCTGCTGGAAGTTTCTCCCATCTCCACATAGGAACTCTAGAGCTCTGTCAGAGTGACCATCGGTTTCTTGGTCACCTTCTTGACCAAGGCCCTTCTCCCCTCCCCGATTGCTCAGTTTGCCAGCTCTAGGAAGAGTCTTGGTGGTTCCAAACTTCTTACATTTAAGAATGATGGAGGCCACTGTGTTCTTGGGGATATTCAATGCGGCAGAAATGTTTTGGTACCCTTTCCCAGATTTGTGCCTTGACACAGTCCCGTCTCGGAGCTCTACGGACAATTCCTTCAACCTCATGGCTTGGTTTTTGATCTAACATGCACTGTCAACTGTGGGACCTTTATATAGACAGGTGTGTGCCTTTCCAAATCATGTCCAATCAATTGAATTTACCTCAGGTGGACTCCATTCAAGTTGTAGAAACATCTGAAGGATGATCAATGGAAACAGGATGCACCTGAGCTCAATTTTGAGTTGCATAGCAAAGTGTCTGAATACTTATGTAAATGAGGTATTTCTGTTTTTAATTTTTTACTTTGTTTTCACTTTGTCATTATGGGGTATTGTGTGTAGATTGCTAAGGATTTTTGTTCATTGAATCCATTTAAAAATAAGACTGTAACGAAACAAAATGTGGAAAAAGTCAAGGGGTCTGAATACTTTCCAAAGGCACTGTATTTTCTACAATAGTTGCTGGTTCATTTGGTTCAGGTGTAGTCGCTGAGAAAAACCAAGGCTGTGGGCGGTATGCTTTGATACACAGTGGGGTCCAACATGATTGACACCCTTGATAAAGATGAGCAGTAATGACTGGGTAAAACAACTAATTCAAATATTGAGCTGTATTGTATGCTAGAAAATAGGGAAATTAAATGACCCCACTGTACTGTGTCGTAGTGTTCCTCACCCACTGGAAAAATACAGGTATTCATAAAGCCAATGAGAATGAGTTTGAACCAACCAGGAACTCTTGAGTAATACTTACTGGCCTAATCATGGTTTGGCCCTGAGGTCTCATTCTGAAGTGGCAAGTAGACTGAACCTCCACACTAGAGAGGTAACAATACACTCTGAAGGATGCCAAGTAATGGCTCCATAAATCCACCCTAGCCACGAACACTTGCCGTGGTGCCAGCATTTTCAATGTGTTCCCCATTCCTTCGTCAATGACATCAGCGTCTTTCCATGCTTGTGTGCTTCCTCATCCCAGTCTCCCTCTCCAAGCAAAGCAGAAGACAGCCGAAGAGTTCAGTAGCATTGGAAGATCCTCCTCCGTTTGTTTTCATTAGTGATTCTGTTGTCTTATGATGTAAACCATTCAAGATTCACAAGATGGATACAGTTCTATGAGGAGATTGTCATATCTACTTAGATTTCTGTGAAATTGAAGTGTGTGCGTGCATTTAAACAATATTCCTAGAAGTATATGCTTTCTGTATTCCCCAGACTCCTCTCTGAACACAAGCTCTGTCACAGGCCTGCAGTCTTGTGTTAATGATCTCAGAGCCCCACAAGCCTCACAGGGTCAACCCATGTCTCCAGGCAGACTAGAGGCTCTATGGTAACACACTAGGAATAGTAATACACTGAAATAATAAGCCATTGGCTATGAAAAATTACTAAGATTTTCATTGTTAAAAAGTGTCATTATTGGAATAATAAAGTGCAGGATTATCATCGAGGGCCATTCCATAGTGTGTTTGTCTTTATCACATCATGAAGTGGTGGCAGTACAGTGTCTTCACCCTTTATCTAACCCCAACAGGCCTGAAGAGCTGCTGTGTCCAGTAGAACAGGAGGACGGAAGGGGAGGAAACTCTCAGCTCTCTCATTACCCCTCTGGCTCCCAATGCACTGCTCTTGAGCCCAGAGCCAGAGGCTGCCATGCTGGATCAGATCGAAGGCACTGGGCAGACTGAGGCTCCTACTCACCCCAGGGAAGAGCGAGGGCCTGGGGGAGAGATGGAGGAGTAGGAAGAGGCGGAGGGATAGGGTAGAGGGCCATATCAGACCTCTTCATATCATCTCATTGGTGGTACACAAGTACATATACACAGTCAGTAATGATGAATTACCGATGCTAACCGTAGTTGATTGTTTTGTAAAGACTCCAGGAAAACCCTATGGATGGAGGTTATTTGTTTCAGGTCTTGTGTAAAAGAAAGTGTTTGGCACCGACCGTGAAGGCTAGTGTGTTAGCACATCATAACGCCTGTCACGATTTACAGAAACAGCCCAACTGGCCTGTTATTACCTTGCTTGCTTTGCTGTGTTTGCCGCTCCTGACATCATATGGCATGACTTGCAACAAAGTAGCAACACAAATCATAATACAAAGATCATGTCGTAGGCCTGTCCTGCAACCAAATTGACCTGGGAATACTTCTCTAACAGCAATGCACATACTTACCAACCAAGTTATTTTCTTTGGATCGTTAGTGTAGTTTGACAACAAACCGAGGGCATGGAAAATTATTAACACACATTTTTGTGTAAAAGTGTCATACAAAGGGTGAAACTAGCTAGATATTGTTGGTTGTGTGTTGAGCTCAAGCTTTAAGGCCTCCATTAAGGATAATCTATAAACAGGTATGCTCTTATTGCGGGGTTGCCTTGGCAGCATTAGCCATAGAATATAAAAGCACAAGTTCAATGAAGTAACACTTTATTTGGATAGTCCCATGTAGATGGTTTGTAGATGTTCAATAAATGTCAACATTTCAACTAACTACAGTGCCTTGCAAAAGTATTCATCCCCCTTGCCGTTTTTCCTATTTTGTTGCATTACAACCTGTAATTTATATGGATTTTTATTTGTATGTCATGTAATGGACATACACAAAATAGTCCAAATTGGTGAAGTAAAATGAAAAAAATTACTTGTTTAAAAAAATTAAAAAAACGGAAAAGTGGTGCGTGCATATGTATTCACCCCCTTTGCTATGAAGCCCCTAAATAAGACCTGGTGCAACCAATTACCTTCAGAAGTCACATAATTAGTTAGATTGCACACAGGTGGACTTTATTTAAGTGTCACGTGATCTGTCATATGATCTCAGTATATATATAGACCTGTTCTGAAAGGCCCCAGAGTCTGCAACAACACTAAGCAAGTGGTACCACCAAGCAAGTGGCACCATGAAGACCAAGGAGCTCTCCAAACAGGTCAGGGACACAGTTGTGGAGAAGTACAGATCAGGGTTGGGTTATAAAAAAATATCACGGAGCACCATTAAATCCATTATTGAAAAAATGGAAAGAATATAGCACCACAACAAACCTGCCAAGAGAGGGCCGCCCACTAAAACTCACGGACCAGTCAGGAAGGCATTAATCAGAGAGGCAACAAAGAGACCAAAGATAACCCTGATTGAGATGCAAAGCTCCACATCTGAGATTGGAGTATCTGTCCATAGGACCACTTTAAACCGTACACTCCAAGGAGCTGGGCTTTACGGAAGAGTGGCCAGAAAAAAGCCATTGCTTAAAGAAAAAAGTAAGCAAACACGTTTGGTGTTCGCAAAAGGCATTCTGGTCAGATTCGACTAAAATTTAGCTTTTTGGCCATCAAGGAAAACGCTATGTTTGGCGCAAACCCAACATCTCCCATCACCCCGAGAACACCATCACCATCCATGGCAGCATCAGGCTGTGGGGATGTCTTTTATCAGCAGGGAATGGGAAACTGGTCAGAATTGAAGGAATGATGGATTGCGCTAAATACAGGGAAATTCTTGAGGGAAACCTGTTTCAGTCTTCCAGAGATTTGAGACTGGGATGGAGGTTCCCCTTCCAGCAGGACAATGACCCTAAGCGTACTGCTAAAGCAACACTCGAGTGGTTTAGGGGGAAACATTTACATTTCTTGGAATGGCCTAGTCAAAGCCCAGACCTTAATCCAATTGACAATCTGTGGTATGACTTAAAGATTGCTTTACACCAGCGGAACCCATCCAACTTGAAGGAGCTGGAGCAGTTTTGCCTTGAAAAATGGGCAAAACTCCCAGTGGCTAGATGTGCCAGGCTTATAGAGACATACCCCAAGAGACTTGCAGCTGTAATTGCTGCAAAAGGTGGCTCTACAAAGTATTGACTTTTGGGGGGGTGAATAGTTATGCACGCTCAAGCTTTCTGTTTTCTTGTCTTATTTCTTGTTTGTTTCACAAGAAAAAATATTTTTCATCTTCAAAGTGGTAGTCATGTTGTGTAAATCAAATGATACAAACTCCCCAAAAATCCATTTTAATTCCAGGTTGTAAGGCAACAAAATAGGAAACATGCCAAAGGGGGTGAGTACTTTTGCAAGCCACTATATCTACTAACCCTTATCCTAACCCTGAACTTAGGCCTAAACCTAACCGTATAACCTAACCTTAACCTTAGCAAGCAGTTGCTTATCAACAGATAGTTTGTTGATAGTATGACCATTTGTAGAGCATCTATATGGAACTATCCAAATAAAGTGTGACTAAAACATGACTGTTATCAAAATACTGTGGATGGATTTGTAATTTTTGTATTTTAAGAAAGCAGAAATATCCTTTACGTCATTCAGAGTAGTGTTTTTGTTTTGCACACCATTTCTCCATTGCTGGCTCATCTGTGTTGTAGAGGAAAGACAACAGTCTCTCTCTGTGGATTAACATTTTTTTCCTCTGACTCCATCCTCCTTTCGGCAGCGGGGCTTAGTTTCATCACCAAAACATGTCCGTAAATCAGATTAACAACCGCAAAGACCACCAGTACCGTAGTTCCTTGCTGGCGCCGTGATTTGCCATTGTCACCATCATCCATTCTCCTTCCTGCTCATTGTTTGCATGGGACAGCGTCTGTCTTTCACCTACTCTTATATCATTTACAAAAGCAGCCATCATGTAATCTCTTCTAAACTGAGCAAAACACAGATGGATTAGCGCTCACAACATCCAGGCTTCATAAACGTTGGCTTTATTCTAGGGCAAATTAGGAGAGAGAGAGAGGGAGGGAGAGAGATGGAAAGGGAGAGGGAGGGAGAGAGAGAGGGAGAGACAGAGAGAGATGGAAAGGGAGAGAGAGTTGGAGAGGGGAGACCGGGAGAGATGGAGAGGGAGAGAGAGAGTTGGAGAGACAGAGAGAGATGGAAAGAGAGAGAGAGAGGATAATCTCCATTGATGCTGCTCACAGTTTGTTTAATTTCATTCTCCTAATTTCTCTCTCTCTCGCTATCTCTCTCTCTCTCTGCCCTCACTTTTTCTGGGCTCATCATTGGTTGCAGATTGTTAATCTGTGTGTGGCCTGGATAGGCGTTCACCCTCAGATTACAGGACTGTTTTATTGCAGGCAGTGGCCCGGGCGACCAGGCCAGAGGGGATCAGATCCCGCCCAGCCTGCCGCACCAGAGGACAGGGCAGCTGTTTACAGGTGAAGATGGCTTCGTGCCACAGTAGTGATGATAATATCCAGCCGGTGTGAGAGCAGAGGTTAATTCTCTGTTGCCAGGGGCTTTAGCTCCATCTAAGGTTGATCAGGATCAGCTTTTACCACAAGAGGATTGTCCTCCTGGAGTATTTCTGATTGCAAAACAAACAAAGCAATCAAGACGTGTAGACGCACGCAGGCACACCGCTGAGGAAGAAACAGCAGGTGATAGACAAGAAGCACATCGCGGGGGTGTAAGACCCTCAGAATGTTACATAGTACATATATCTGATTCTTGATAACAGGACACCCAGTGAGAGGGACTAGACTAGTGTCATTGCGGGGTTAGACTAGCGTCATTGAGGGGTTAGACTAGCGTCGTTGAGGGGCTAGACTAGCGTCGTTGAGGGGCTAGACTAGCGTCGTTGAGGGGCTAGACTAAAGTTGTTGAGGGGCTAAAGTCATTGAGGGGCTAGACTAGCGTCATTGAGGGGTTAGACTAGCGTCGTTGAGGGGCTAGACTAGCGTCGTTGAGGGGCTAGACTAGCGTCGTTGAGGGGCTAGACTAGCGTCGTTGAGGGGCTAGACTAAAGTCGTTGAGGGGCTAAAGTCATTGAGGGGCTAGACTAGCGTCATTGAGGGGCTAGACTAGCGTCATTGAGGGGCTAGACTAGAGTCATTGAGGGGCTAGACTAGCGTCATTGAGGGGCTAGACTAAAGTCATTGAGGGGCTAGACAAGCGTCATTAAGGGGCTAGACTAGCGTCATTGAGGGGTTAGACTAGCGTCATTGAGGGGCTAGACTAGCGTCGTTGAGGGGCTAGACTAGCGTCGTTGAGGGGCTAGACTAAAGTCGTTGAGGGGCTAAAGTCGTTGAGGGGCTAGACTAGCGTCATTGAGGGGCTAGACTAGAGTCATTGAGGGGCTAGACTAGCGTCATTGAGGGGCTAGACTAGCATCATTGAGGGGCTAGACTAAAGTCATTGAGGGGCTAGACTAAAGTCATTGAGGGGCTAGACTAGAGTCATTGAGGGGCTAGACTAGAGTCATTGAGGGGCTAGACTAAAGTCATTGAGGGGCTAGACTAGCGTCATTAAGGGGCTAGACTAAAGTCATTGAGGAGGCGGGTGTATTGCTTGTTGTTTTTCTGCTAATTCCTGTCCAGACGGGCCACTTGTCATTAAGTCCTGACGAACAGACAGGCCACCCGTCCAGTGATGTGCCAACAGTCCGGAAGTATTGGCCCCCACCCAGTCTGGTCTGGGCTTTCCCCTGGCATGACCTCAGGCCGCCACCCTAATCTCAACCAACCCTTAGGATTTAACGACATACATAGGACCAGGAAATGAAAGTTAAACACAGGGGTATGATCTGATTGACTTATCTTTTTTGGGCAGTTCTGTTTCTCAGGGTCATCACTTCATGCTTTATGGACATTTATTCATCATATGTGATCCCACATCCATAGTGTGGCCAGCACTGTACTCCAATGAGACTATGTCATGTGGGGCCGGTACAGTGTAGTAGGCAGCAGGCACTGGAGAATACATGTCGACTATTTGTGTGTGAAGATACAGCCCGTTGCCGTTCCCAAAGTTAAAGTTATATTTATAGAAATGTCTAACCATTTGTAGTTCTCCTAGACGTATGGTTTGAAAATCCCCACTATCTACAGTGGAGCATGTTGTCAGGCCTTTGAACAGAGGATTCTCATTGGTCCGCTCCTGCAGCATGTTGGTCTGTCTTAATCAATCTTCAACAACCAAGTCTTTGTCTTTCAAGTGTCCCCTTAATTAGTGCGCAATCCTTTGGTTTCTGGTGATTGGGCTCATTTCACAATTGTGCGTTGGAGTAAATAGTATTTGAATTTTAAAACGCACCTCTTGGGTGCAACATAAAGTAGAATATGTAATCAGATTTTTAAATAAGAGGATCTTATTTTCTTTTGGCTTCTACGTGATGCATATTAATGAGGTTTCTCTGGGAAGTACGGAGCATACTTTTTTCATGATAATTTTACCCAGCTTCATCTGCATTCATCTGTGAGGTTACAGGGGTGATACCACACTACAAAGGACTCATAAAGTAAGAGCAGAAAGAGAGGAGAAGTCAGGGCTCTGTGCAGGCCAGTCAAGTTCTTCCACTCCGATCTCAGTAAATAATTTCTGCATGGACCTTGCTTTGTGCACAGGGGCATTGTCATGCTGAAACAGGAAAGGGCCTTCTCCAAACTGTTGCTACAAAGTTGGAAGCATAGAATCGTCTAGAATGTCATTGCATGCTGTAGCGTTAAGATTTCCCTTCACTGGAACTAAGGGGCCTAGCCCGAACCATGAAAAACAGCCCCAGACCATTATTCCTCCACCAAACTTTACAGTTGCAATTTTGCATTGGGGCAGGTAGCGTTCTCCTGGCATTTTCCTAATCTAGATTTGTTCGTCGGACTGCCAGATGATGAAGCGTGATTCATCACTCAAGAGAACACGTTTCCACTGCTCCAGAGTCCAATGGCGGCAAGCTTTACACCACTCCAGCCGATGCTTGGCATTGCACATGGGGATCTTAGGCTTGTGTGCGGCTGCTCGGCCATGGAAACCCATTTCATGAAGCTCCCGACAAACAGTTATTGTGCTGACGTTGCTTCCAAAGGCAATTTGGAACTCGGTAAAGACTGTTGCAACCGAGGACAGACCTTTTTATGCACTTCAGCACTCGGCGGTCCCGTTCTGTGAGCTTGTGTGGCCTACCATTTCGCGGCTGAGCTGTTGTTGCTCCTAGACATTTCCACTATACAATAACAGCATATACAGTTGACCGGGGCAGCTTTAGCAGGGCAGAAATTTTACGTACTGACTTGTTGGAAAGTTTGCATCCTATGACGGTGCCACTTTGAAAGTCACTGAACACTTCAGTAAGGCCATTCTACTGCCAATGTTTGTCTATGGAGATTGCATGGCTGTGTGCTCGATTTTATACACCTGTCAGAAACGGGTGTGGATGAAATATCCGAATCCACTAATTTGAAGAAGGGGTGTCCAAATATTTTTGTATATATACTGTATAAAATGCCTTCGGAAAGTATTCAGACCCCTTGACTTTTTCCACATTTTGTTACATTACAGCCTTATTCTAAAATCCTCATCTATGTACACACAATACCCCATAATGACAAAGGAAAAACAGGTTTATAGGAATGTTTGCTAATTTTATATAAAAATATATATTTTTTTATCACATTTACATAAGTATTCAGACCCTTTTCTCAGTACTTTGTTGAAGCACCTTTGGCAGCGATTACAGCATCGAGTCTTCTTGGGTATGACCCTACAAGCTTGGCACACCTGTATTTGGGGAGTTTCTCCCATTCTACTTTACAGATACTCTCAAGCTCTGTCAGGTTGGATGGGGAGCGTTGCTGCACAGCTATTTTCAGGTCTCCAGAGATTTTCAATCGAGTTCAAGTCCAGGCTCTGGCTGGGCCACTCAAGGACATTTAGAGACTTGTGCCGAAGCCACTCGTTGTTTTGGCTGTGTGCTTAGGGTTGTTGTCCTGTTGGAAGGTGAACCTTGTCCCGAAGCCACTCGTTGTTTTGGCTGTGTCTTTAGGGTTGTTGTCCTGTTGGAAAGTGAACCTTCGCCCCAGTCTGAGGTCCTGAGCGCTCTGGAGCACGTTTTCATCAAGGATCTCTCTGTACTTTGCTCCGTTCATCTTTGCCTTGATCCTGACTAGTCTACGGACAATTCCTTCGAACTCATGGCTTGGTTTTTGCTCTGACATGCACTGTCAACTGTGGGACCTTACATAGACAGGTGTGTGCCTTTCCAAATCATGTCCAATCAATTGAATTTACCACAGGTGGACTCCAATCAAGTTGTAGAAACATCTGAAGGATGATCAATGGAAACAGGATGCACCTGAGCTCAATTGTGAGTCTCTTAGCAAAGGGTCTGAATACTTATGTAAATAAGGTATTTCTGTTTAGTTTTTAATACATTTGCAAAAAAAATTAAATAAACTTTTCACTTTGTAATTATGGGGTATTGTGTGTAGATTGCTAAGATTTTAATTTATTTAATCCATTTTGGAATAAGGCTGTAACGTAACAAAATGTGGAAAAAGTGTGTGAATACTTCCGGAAGGCACTGCATATACATACAGTGAGTATACCAAACATTAGGAACACCTTCCTAATATTGAGTTGGACCCCCTTTTGCCCTCAGAACAGCCTTAATCAAGGCATGGATTTTAAAGTGTTCCACAGGGATGCTGGCCCATGTTGACTCCCATGCTTCCCACAGTTGCGTAAAGTTGGCTTGATGTCCATTGGGTGGTGGACAATTCTTGATACACATTCTTGAGCGTGAAAAACCCTGCAGTGTTGCAATTCTTGATACAAGCCAGTGTGCCTGGCACCTACTACCATACCCCGTTTAAAGGCACTTATATATTTTGTCTTGCCCATTCACCCTCTGAATGGCACACATACACAATCCATGTCTATAATGTCTCAAGGCTTAAAAATCATTATTTAACCTGTGTTAAATGCAATCCCCTTCATCTACACTGATTGAAGTGGATTTAACGACTGACCTCAATAAGGGATCATAGCTTTCACATGGTCAGTCTGTCATGGAAAGAGCAAGTGTTCCTGATGTTTTGTATAGTACACTATGCGTGGGCGCGTGTTTTTAAGTAGGAGCTGTAAACTTAAGAAGTTGTAATAAGCTAATGGGAGCAACGAATATGTACTTACCTCATATCTGTTGAGGTCATAGGTTATCTGTTGTGGTAATAGGCAACTACTGTAGTAAACTAATGGACAAAACGTAGGCTTCTACTTCCAGCTTATACATATAGTAAAATATTTACTAAATAAAGTAAAGTAAAAAGTAAAACTAATACAATAAAATAATAATAACAGGCTATATACAGGAGGTACCAGTAATTGGTAGGTAGGGTTAAAGTGACTATGCCAAGATAATATACAGCGAGTAGCAGCAGTGTAAAAACGAAGGGGGTTGGGTGTCAATGCAAATTGTTCAGCAATCTTATGGCTTGGGGGTAGAAGCTGTTAAAGACCCTTTTGGACCTAGACTTGGCGCTCTGGTACCGCTTGCCGTGCAGTTGCAGAGAGAACAGTCTATGACTTGGGTGACTGGAGTGTTTGACAATTTGTTGGGCCTTCCTCTGACACTGCCTGGTATATAGGTGCTGGATGGTAGGAAGCTTGGCCCCAGTGATGTACTGGGCCATACGCACTACCCTCTGTATCACCTTACGGTCAAATTCTCAACCGGTGAACATACCAGGCAGTAATGGAACCGGTCAGGATGCTCTCGATGGTGCAGCTGTAGATCTTTTTGAGGATCTGGGGACCCATGCCAAATCTTTTCTATCCCCTGAGGGGGAAAAGGTATTGTTGTGCCCTCTTCACGGCTGTCTTGGTGTGTTTGGACCATAATAGTTTGTTGATGATGTGGACACCAAGGAACGTGAAACTCTCAACCCACTCCATTACAGCCACGTCAATTTGAAAGAGGGCGTGTTCGTCCCCCCCTTTTCATGTAGTGTTTATTTTACAATAGTTATCTTTTGATTGTTTTCAATCCAATCCTTCATCCTTCACATAGCCTTTGTTTGTCACTCTCCCTCTAATCAGTGGGATGACGGCTCCCTCCGACTTGGTTGACTATCGCTGGGGGTTAACAGTCCTCATTAACAGATCTAGGTCATTAGTGGGGAGTCACGGCTTGCACTGCAGAGGTGTGTGTGTCCCTATGTGTGCCTGTGTGTTTGAGAGAGAAGAGAGACTCTTCCTGACAGTCAGTGCAGACAGCATTGTCATCACAGACTCATTGTCTTACAGAGGGGGACGCTAGTGCAGAGAGTATTGTTATCACAGACTCATCGTCCTACAGAGGGGGACGCTAGTGCAGAGAGTATTGTTACCACAGACTCATTGTCCTACAGAGGGGGACGCTAGTGCAGAGAGTATTGTTACCACAGACTCATCGTCCTACAGAGGGGGACGCTAGTGCAGAGAGCATTGTTATCACAGACTCATCGTCCTACAGAGGGGGACGCTAGTGCAGAGAGTATTGTTACCACAGACTCATCGTCCTACAGAGGGGGACACTAGTGCAGAGGTGTGCTGCGGGCAACCTTGTGCTGGGGGCAATAAAAGGCCACTTTAATATTTGCAGTTTTGTTACCCAATACAATGCCACAGATGTCTCAAATTTTGAGGGAGCGTGCAATTGACATGCTGAGTACAGGAATGTTCACCAGAGCTGTTGCCAGAAAATGTAATGTTTATTTCTCTGCTGTAAGCCGCCTTAAGTCATTTTAGAGAATTTGGCTGTTCGTTCAACTGGCCTCACAACAGCAGACCATGTGTAACCATGCCAGCCCAGGACCTCCACATCTGGCTTCTTTACCTGCGGGATTGTCTGAGACCAGCCACTCGGACAGCTGATGAAACTGTGGGTTTGCACAACCAAATAAAATCTGCCGAAACTGTCAGAAACCATCTCAGGGAAGCTCGTCTGCGTGCTCGTTGTCCTCACCTGGTCTCGACTTGACTGCAATTCGGCTTCATAACCGACTTGGGCAAATGCTCACCTTTGATGGCCACTGGAAAGCTGGAGAAGTGTGCTCTTAAATGATCCCGGTTTCATCTGTACTGGGCAGATGGCAGACAAGATGTATGGCATTGTGTTGGCGAGCGGTTTTGCCGAACAGAGTGCCCCATGGTGGCAGTGGGGTTGTGGTATGGGCAGGCATAAGCTACGAACAACAAACAACAATATCCTACCAACGGGACATCAAAAACTGTAATATCCTAGGTTTCACGGAATCGTGGCTGAATGACGACATGGATATTCAGCTAGTGGGATACACTCTGCACCGGCAGGATAGAACAGCACACTCCGGTAAGACGAGGGGGGGTGGTCTGTGCATATTTGTAAACAACAGCTGGTGCACGGAATCTAAGGAAGTCTCTAGATTTTTCTCGCCTGAAGTAGAGTATATTGTGATAAATTGCAGGCCACACTACTTCAAATCAAATCAAATTTATTTATATAGCCCTTCGTACATCAGCTGAAATCTCAAAGTGCTGTACAGAAACCCAGCCTAAAACCCCAAACAGCAAGCAATGCATGTGAAAGAAGCACGGTGGCTGGGAAAAACTCCCTAGGAAAAACTCCTGAGAAAGGCCAAAAACCTAGGAAGAAACCTAGAGAGGAACCAGGCTATGAGGGGTGGCCAGTCCTCTTCTGGCTGTGCCGGGTGGATATTATAACAGAACATGGTCAAGATGTTAAAATGTTCGTAAATGACCAGCATGGTCAAATAATAATAATCATAGTAATTGTCGAGGGTGCAACAAGCACGTCCGGTGAACAGGTCAGGGTTCCGTAGCCGCAGGCAGAACAGTTGAAACTGGAGCAGCAGCATGGCCAGGTGGACTGGGGACAGCAAGGAGTCATCATGCCAGGTAGTCCTGAGGCATGGTCCTAGGGCTCAGGTCCTCCGAGAGAAAGAAAGAAAGAGAGAAAGAGAGAATTAGAGAGAGCATATTTACATTCACACAGGACACCGGATAAGACAAGAGAATACTCCAGATGTAACAGACTGACCCTAGCCCCCGACACATAAACTACTGCAGCATAAATACTGGAGGCTGAGACAGGAGGGATCAGAAGACACTGTGGCCCCATCCGATGATACCCCCGGACAGGGCCAAACAGGCAGGATATAACCCCACCCACTTTGCCAAAGCACAGCCCCCACACCACTAGAGGGATATCTACAACCACCAACTTACCGTCCGAAGACAAGGCCGAGTATAGCCCACAAAGATGTCCGCCACGGCACAACCAAAGGGGGGGGCGCCAACCCAGACAGGAAGACCACGTCAGTGGCTCAACCTACTCAAGTGACGCACCCCTCCCATGGACGGCATGGAAGAACACCAGTAAGTCAGTGACTCAGCCCCTGTAAAAGGGTTAGAGGCAGAGAATCCCAGTGGGAAGAGGGGAACCGACAAGGCAGAGACAGCAAGGGCGGTTCGTTGCTCCAGCCTTTCCGTTCACCTTCACACTCCTGGGCCAGACTACACTTAATCATAGGACCTACTGAAGAGATAAGTCTTCAGTAAAGACTTAAAGGTTGAGACTGAGTCTGCGTCTCTCACATGGGTAGGCAGACCATTCCATAAAAATGGAGCTCTATAGGAGAAAGCCCTACCTCCAGCCGTTTGCTTAGAAATTCTAGGGACAATTAGGAGGCCTGCGTCTTGTGACCGTAGCGTACGTGTAGGTATGTACGGCAGGACCAAATCAGAAAGATAGGTAGGAGCAAGCCCATGTAATGCTTTGTAGGTTAGCAGTAAAACCTTGAAATCAGCCCTTGCCTTAACAGGAAGCCAGTGTAGGGAGGCTAGCACTGGAGTAATATGATCAAATTTTTTGGTTCTAGTCAGGATTCTAGCAGCCGTATTTAGCACTAACTGAAGTTTGTTTAGTGCTTTATCCGGGTAGCCGGAAAGTAGAGCATTGCAGTAGTCGAGCCTAGAAGTAACAAAAGCATGGATTAATTTTTCTGCGTCATTTTTGGACAGAAAGTTTCTGATTTTTGCAATGTTACGTAAATGGAAAAAAGCTGTCCTTGAAGCAGTCTTGATATGTTCTTCAAAAGAGAGATCAGGGTCCAGAGTAACGCCGAGGTCCTTCACAGTTTTATTTGAGACGACTGTACAACCATCCAGATTAATTGTCAGATTCAACAGAAGATCTCTTTGTTTCTTGGGACCTAGGACAAGCATCTCTGTTTTGTCCGAGTTTAAAAGTAGAAAATTTGCAGCCATCCACTTCCTTATGTCTGAAACACAGGCTTCTAGCGAGGGCAATTTTGGGGCTTCACCATGTTTCATTGAAATGTACAGCTGTGTGTCGTCCGCATAGCAGTGAAATTTAACATTGTTTTCGAATGACATCCCCAAGAGGTAAAATATATAGTGAAAACAATAGTGGTCCTAGAACGGAACCTTGAGGAACACCGAAATTTACAATTGATTTGTCAGAGGACGAACCATTCACAGAGACAAACTGATATCTTTCCGACAGACAAGATCTAAACCAGGCCAGAACTTGTCCATGTAGACCAATTTGGGTTTCCAATCTCTCCAAAAGAATGTGGTGATCGATGGTATCAAAAGCGGCACTAAGATCTAGGAGCATGAGGACAGATGCAGAGCCTCGGTCTGACGTCATTAAAAGGTCATTTACCACCTTCACAAGTGCAGTCTCAGTGCTATGATGGGGTCTAAAACCAGACTGAAGCGTTTCGTATACATTGTTTGTCTTCAGGAAGGCAGTGAGTTGCTGCGCAACAACTTTTTCAAAAAATTTTGAGAGGAATGGAAGATTCGATATAGGCCGATAGTTTTTTATAATTTCTGGGTCAAGATTCGGCTTTTTCAAGAGAGGCTTTATTACTGCCACTTTTAGTGAGCTTGGTACACATCCGGTGGATAGAGAGCCGTTTATTATGTTCAACATAGGAGGGCCAAGCACAGGAAGCAGCTCTTTCAGTAGTTTAGTTGGAATAGGGTCCAGTATGCAGCTTGAGGGTTTGGAGGCCATGATTATTTTCATCATTATGTCAAGAGATATAGTACTAAAACACTTTAGTATCTCCCTTGATCCTAGGTCCTGGCAGAGTTGTGCAGACTCTGGACAATGGAGCCCTGGAGGAATACCCAGATTTAAAGAGGAGTCCGTAATTTGCTTTCTAATGATCATGATCTTTTCCTCAAAGAAGTTCATAAATTTATTACTGCTGAAGTGAAAGCCATCCTCCATTTGCGAATGCTGCTTTTTAGTTAGCTTTGCGACAGTGTCAAAAAGAAATTTCGGATTGTTCTTATTTTCCTCAATTAAGTTGGAAAAATAGGATGATCGTGCAGCAGTGAGGGCTCTTCGATACTGCGCGGTACTGTCTTTCCAAGCTAGTCGGAAGACTTCCAGTTTAGTGTGGCGCCATTTCCGTTCCAATTTTCTGGAAGCTTGCTTCAGAGCTCGTGTATTTTCTGTATACCAGGGAGCTAGTTTCTTATGACAGATGTTTTTAATTTTTAGGGGTGCAACTGCATCTAGGGTATTGCGCAAGGTTGAATTGAGTTCCTCGGTTAGGTGGTTAACTGATTCTTGTCCTCTGACGTCCTTGGGTAGGCAGAGGGAGTCTGGAAGGGCATCAAGGAATCTTTGGGTTGTCTGAGAATTTATAGCACGACTTTTAATCTTCCTTGGTTGGGGTCTGAGCAGATTATTTGTTGCAATTGTAAACGCAATAAAATGGTGGTCCGATAATCCAGGATTATGAGGAAAAACATTAAGATCCACAACATTTATTCCATGGGACAAAACTAGGTCCAGAGTATGACTGTGGCAGTGAGTAGGTCCAGAGACATGTTGGACAAAACCCACTGAGTCGATGATGGCTCCGAAAGCCTTTTGGAGTGGGTCTGTGGACTTTTCCATGTGAATGTTAAAGTCACCAAAAATTAGAATATTATCTGCTATGACTACAAGATCCGATAGGAATTCAGGGAACTCAGTAAGGAACACTGCATATGGCCCAGGAGGCCTGTAAACAGTAGCTATAAAAAGTGATTGAGTAGGCTGCATAGATTTCATGACTAGAAGCTCAAAAGACGAAAACGTCATTGTTTTTTTTTTTGTAAATTGAAATTTGCTATCGTAAATGTTAGCAACACCTCCGCCTTTGCCGGATGCACGGGGGGTATGGTCACTAGTGTAACCAGGGGGTGAGGCCTCATTTAACACAGTAAATTCATCAGGCTTAAGCCATGTTTCAGTCAGGCCAATCACATCAAGATTATGATCAGTGATTAGTTCATTGACTATAACTGCCTTGGAAGTGAGGGATCTAACATTAAGTAACCCAATTTTGAGATGTGAAGTATCACAATCTCTTTCAATAATGGCAGGAATGGAGGAGGTCTTTATACTAGTAAGATTACTGAAGCGAACACCGCCATTTTTAATTTTGCCCAACCTAGATCGAGGCACAGACACGGTCTCAATGGGGAAAGCTGAGCTGACTACGCTAACTGTGCTAGTGGCAGACTCCACTAAGCTGGCAGGCTGGCTAACAGCCTGTTGCCTGGCCTGCACCCTATTTCATTGTGGAGCTAGAGGAGTTAGAGCCCTGTCTATGTACTTGCCTAGAGAGTTCTCAGCTATACTTTTCATGGCTGTTTATTTACTCAGCCAGCTGTATAAGGAAATAAGCAAACAGGAAACCACTCACCCAGAGGCGGTGCGCCTAGTGGCCGGAGACATTAATGCAGGGAAACATAAATCAGTTCTACCAAATCTCTATCAACATGTTAAATGTGCAACCAGAGGGAAAAAAATTCTAGATCACCTCTACTCCACACACAGAGACATGTACAAAGCTCTCCCTCACCCTCCATTTGGTAAATCCGACCAATTATTCATGCAGCCAGCTGTATAAGGAAATAAGCAAACAGGAAACCACTCACCCAGAGGTGGCGCTCCTAGTGGCCGGAGACTTTAATGCAGGGAAACTTAAATCAGTTCTACCAAATCTCTATCAACATGTTAATGTGCAACCAGAGGGAAAACAATTCTAGATCACCTCTACTCCACACACAGAGACACGTACAAAGCTCTCCCTCGCCCTCCATTTGGTAAATCCGACCACAACTCTATCCTCCTGATTCCTGCTTACAAGCAAAAATTAAAGCAGGAAGCACCAGTTACTCGGTCTATAAAAAAATGGTCAGATGAAGTAGATGCTAAACTACAGGACTGTTTTGCTATCACAGACTGGAACATGTTCCGGGATTCTTCCGATGACATTAAGGAATACACCACATCAGTCACTGGCTTTATCAATAAGTGCATTGAGGACATCGTCCCCACAGTGACTGTACTTACATACCCCAACCAGAAGCCATGGATTACAGGCAACATTCGCACTGAGCTAAAGGGTAGAGCTGCCGCTTTCAAGGTGCTGGACTTTAACCCGGAAGCTTACAAGAAATCCCGCTATGCCCTGCGACGAACCATCAAACAGGCAAAGCGTCAATACAGGGCTAAGATTGTATCATACTACACCGGCTCCGACACTCGTCGGATGTAGCAGGGCTTGCAAACTATTACGGACTACAAAGGGAAGCACAGCCGCGAGCTGCCCAGTGACACGAGCCTACCAGACGAGCTAAATCACTTCTATGCTCGCTTCGAGGCAAGCAACACTGAGGCATGCATGAGAGCATCAGCTGTTTCGGACGACTGTGTGATCACGCTCTCCGTAGCCGATGTGAGAAAGACCTTTAAACAGGTCTACATACACAAGACTGCAGGGCCAGACGGATTACCAGGACGTGTGCTCCGGGCATGTGCTGACCAACTGGCAGGTGTCTTCACTGACATTTTCAACATGTCCCTGATTGAGTCTGTAATACCAACATGCTTCAAGCAGACCACCTTAGTCCCTGTGCCCAAGAACACAAAGGCAACCTGCCTAAATGACTACCGACCCGTAGCACTCACGTCTGTAGCCATGAAGTGCTTTGAAAGGCTGGTATGGTTCACATCAACACCATTATCCCAGAAACCCTAGACCCACTCCAATTTGCATACCGCCCAAACAGATCCACAGATGATGCAATCTCTATTGCACTCCACACTGCCCTTTCCCACCTGGACAAAAGGAACACCTATGTGAGAATGCTATTCATTGACCTCAGCTCAGCGTTCAACACCATAGTACCCTCAAAGCTCATCACTAAGCTAAGGAACCTGGGACTAAACACCTCCCTTTGCAACTGGATCCTGGACTTCCTGAGGTCTCTGACCTCCTCCCTATAGGCTGTCTCGTCGTTGTCGGTATCAGGCCTACCACTGTTGTGTCGTCAGCAAACTTAATAATGGTGTTGGAGTCGTGCCTGACCATGCAGTCGTGGGTGAACAGGGAGTACAGGAGGGGACTGAACACGCACCCCTGGGGAGCTCCAGTTTTGAGGATCAGCAGATGTGTTGGTACCTACCCTCACCACCTGGCAACTCAAAAACCTTGAACATCAACTATCACTGATGTGTGTCTTCAATGGTAGATTAATGCATGGCAGCCATTTTACTCCACAATACTCAACACACAGTGATTGTCAGTGGAGAGAAGCTGCAGGGACTATTAAAAAGTGATATTATATATAACACATAACAGTTGGCTACAGGGACCATTCTACCCTCATATCCCTCCTCTTGGTTGAGATGAGGGCCATGGGAGGTTTAGTGACCAGAGAGAACCAGGACCTACATTGTTTTTTTCACATCCAGGGCGACGGCCGAGTCACAACCTGGTAGTCTCAGGCAGTCTCACAGACCCCCGCTCTACAGCTTCAGAGGTGAGCTAGTAGAGATGCACAGGGTCATATATCCACAGGGTCATACAGCCACAGGGTCATACAGCCACAGGGTCATACAGTCACAGGGTCATGCAGCCACAGGGTATACAGCCACAGGGTCATATAGCCACAGGGTCATACATCCACAGGGTCATACAGCTATTTGCATGTAGTCAACATTCATACATTTTCTAGAGTTTATACTGTTGACAAACAGTAAATGAAAGTGAGGTGAAAAGCCTACTCTACTGGACCTTCACTGTTTCACCCATTATCTGTTTTGTATTCTCTAAAGGAGGTTGTTAATGAGAATGAGCAGACACTCCTGTTAGTCTCTAAAGGAGGTTGTTAATGAGAGTGAGCAGACACTCCTGTTAGTCTCTAAAGGAGGTTGTTAATTAGCAGACACTCCTGTTAGTCTCTAAAGGAGGTTGTTAATGAGAATGAGCAGACACTCCTGTTAGTCTCTAAAGGAGGTTGTTAATGAGAATGAGCAGACACTCCTGTTAGTCTCTAAAGGAGGTTGTTAATTAGCAGACACTCCTGTTAGTCTCTAAAGGAGGTTGATAATTAGAATGAGCAGACACTCCTGTTAGTCTCTAAAGGAGGTTGTTAATTAGAATGAGCAGACACTCCTGTTAGTCTCTAAAGGAGGTTGTTGATTAGCAGACACTCCTGTTAGTCTCTAAAGGAGGTTGATAATTAGAATGAGCAGACACTCCTGTTAGTCTCTAAAGGAGGTTGTTAATTAGCAGACACTCCTGTTAGTCTCTAAAGGAGGTTGTTAATGAGAATGAGCAGACACTCCTGTTAGTCTCTAAAGGAGGTTGTTAATGAGAGTGAGCAGACACTCCTGTTAGTCTCTAAAGGTTGTTAATTAGCAGACACTCCTGTTAGTCTCTAAAGGAGGTTGTTAATGAGAATGAGCAGACACTCCTGTTAGTCTCTAAAGGAGGTTGTTAATGAGAATGAGCAGACACTCCTGTTAGTCTCTAAAGGAGGTTGTTAATTAGCAGACACTCCTGTTAGTCTCTAAAGGAGGTTGATAATTAGAATGAGCAGACACTCCTGTTAGTCTCTAAAGGAGGTTGTTAATTAGAATGAGCAGACACTCCTGTTAGTCTCTAAAGGAGGTTGTTGATTAGCAGACACTCCTGTTAGTCTCTAAAGGAGGTTGATAATTAGAATGAGCAGACACTCCTGTTAGTCTCTAAAGGAGGTTGTTAATTAGCAGACACTCCTGTTAGTCTCTAAAGGAGGTTGTTAATGAGAATGAGCAGACACTCCTGTTAGTCTCTAAAGGAGGTTGTTAATGAGAGTGAGCAGACACTCCTGTTAGTCTCTAAAGGAGGTTGTTAATTAGCAGACACTCCTGTTAGTCTCTAAAGGAGGTTGTTAATGAGAATGAGCAGACACTCCTGTTAGTCTCTAAAGGAGGTTGTTAATGAGAATGAGCAGACACTCCTGTTAGTCTCTAAAGGAGGTTGTTAATGAGAGTGAGCAGACACTCCTGTTAGTCTCTAAAGGAGGTTGTTAATGAGAATGAGCAGACACTCCTGTTAGTCTCTAAAGGAGGTTGTTAATGAGAGTGAGCAGACACTCCTGTTAGCTCAGTTGACTTTAGTCCCTGTTCCATCCTTCAGATTAGCATGGAGGTGAGTGACTTTCACAGCATGACATCTGCTCCCCAGCTGAGCACAGCACCTGTGTTAACTAGGATCAGTTCCTCCCAGGCCAACAGGGCTTCTCTCTGAGCCAACAGTGATCTCTGTCTCTCTCTCTGTCAGCTTGTTAATTCCTCCACCTGGTGCACCACACCGATACCACAGTCAAGAGTCCTCTAGGGAGTGTTATGATCTTTCTCTCTTTCAGCCTTGGCTTGTGTAACCTGGCCTGTCTAGTACCTCTGTGTGTGTGTGTGTGTGTGTGTGTGTGTGTGTGTGTGTGTGTGTGTGTGCGTGCGTGTGCGTATAAATCCCAAAGCCTTCGGGTACCTGGCGCACACCAGAGCAGAGCCTGTCGTGTTTGTGTGGTATACTCGGCACCATCGAAAGGCCCTGAATTGCGGTTGAAGGGAACACAACAAAAACCCCGAGCTCTTCTTCAAGACTCTGTTCAAGCTGAAAGAGAGAGGCCTGGCCTTTCAACTGTCTGTCCTGGGGGAGACCTTCACCGACGTGCCAGGTACACACACACACACGCCTTTCTACAAGTAAAACATTTAGTGAGCTCTGGTTCGGCGATGACACTCATTTTCAAAGCAGCAGTGGATGTTTGGGTTTAAAACTGTTTTAAAGTTCTACTCCGTTCATGGTGGTGTGGTGCACCAGGTGGAGGAATTAACAAACTGACAGAGAGAGAGAGAGACAGAGATCACTGTTGGCGGTGTAGTATACATTTGTGCAGCCAAGGTGTTATGTTCTGGCTTTCGATGGCTTTCGATGTGATTGGTCATTTTAGCAGGTGAAGGGTTAAGGCTGTCTCAGACATGCATTTTGTTGCATTATGTTATTTAGTTTACCCTCCATTAAACTGAAGTCTTTATGTAGGAATCTAATCCGTTATAAAGAGTTCACAAAGTGAGCAACTGAACAAAGCCGATTAGTCTACTCAGGCATTTTACTTAATTAAATGAAAGTAGATCAAATAATGTCTCTCGCTCTCTCTCTCTCTTTATCTCTATTTCTCTCTCTGTCTATCTATATCTCTCTCTTGATCTCGATCTCTCTATCTCTCTTTATCTCTATTTCTCTCTCTGTCTCTCTATCTATATCTCTCTCTTGATCTCGATCTCTCTCTCTCTCTTTATCTCTATTTCTCTCTCTGTCTCTCTATCTATATCTCTCTCTTGATCTCGATCTCTCTATCTCTATCTCTATTTCTCTATCTATATCTCTCTCTTGATCTCGTTCTCTCTATCTCTCTTTATCTCTATCTCTCTCTTTATCTTTATCTCGCTCTCTATCACTATTTATCTTTATCTCTCTCTCCCTATCTATATCCCTCTTCTCTTTATCTCGATCTCTCTTTCTATCTCTCTCTCTCTTTCTCTCTTTATCTTTATCTCTGTCTTCATCTCTCTCTCTCTCTCTTTCTCTCTCTGTCTTTATTTCTCTCTCTTTCTTGATCTTTTTATCTCTCTACCTTTCACTCTTTATCTCTCTCTCTCTTTATCTATCTTTCTCTCCCTCTCTCCCTCCACATTCAGACATCTTTGCGGAAGAAAAGTTTTGTAATAATAACAAAATATGAACTACTGAATGAATGAATGAAAGGTAGTTTTCATGTGAAGGAAACATTTGTTTGAAATTGACATGTTGTCTACATGAATACAATTGAGATGGTTCATTAACACTGAAGGGTTTGGTCAGATCCAGCCTACAGCCAAGGTGGAACAGGAGCCAGAGTAGAGGAGTGCTACTTCAGTAAGGAGGAGGAGGCTTGTGATCTTAGAGAACACCATGCTGGCTATATCCTTCTGCCTACAGCACAAACTCCCATCTAACAGATAGTGTACCTTTCCCATGGACCTATGTATGCTATGTGTAGCAATATGGGAATCTGTCTTCGAGAGAGCGAGGAAAACACGTAGAAGCTTGGCTGTGTGCAATAATGAAGCCACTTGCTAATTATGGTTGTGAAAAATACTATTCTGACTTTGAGGCAGGAATGTCCGTCTGGGGGAGTCGTGTACAGTGATCTTCTCCACTTACCAAACCAGGGGGATCTGAGACACACAAGTCCACCCACTGAGCTCCATTGATGGTGAACCTTGTGGATGCGGTGGTGGTGGTGGTGGTGTGAGCGTTCTGTGTGTTTGCGAGCGTGTGTTTTAGACAACACAGGAAAAACACACACATTGAATGGATCAATATGATCAAATTGGCTTACCGAAAGTAAACAAAATAGATATCGGTGCTCGTTGAGAGTGTTCCATTCCATTACGTTCCTTTTCAAGTCAGTAAGGGATTCAGAATAGATGTTTAATGTTATCAGCTTCACATACTGTGGCATTCAAAGCTGGAAAATAGTTTGACACATTTTTCATTTCCACATTCTTCTTCAGGATTAACAAGAGCACAATCAGAGAAAAGAGTAGTCCAGTCATATTGCCCGACCAGAGGTGTGTTTTAGTCCTCATTATTCTTTCATTTGGCCTAATCTGATTAATTATGCGCTAGCAATGTGAGCAGACGCATATTCATGCCCTGAAGTGAATAAGTCATTTAGCCCAGCAAAATTGTCAGCTAATTCTATTTTAGGAAGAAAGCCTGTCAACCATAACCATGCCCACTTTACACACAACGCCACTGAAACGGAACTGACCTTAATAATCGGTTTCATAGATTTCGCTGTCATAGACCACGAGGCCATTGTCTTGCTACCTTTAAATTAGCTTGATTAGCCATGCCATTCTTTGGAATGCAGGCGAAGGCTATTCGACTATCAGAAAGCGTAAACCCCTTTCATACAAGGCCGAAAAGTAGTTCCTCTCATTAAACATAGGACAAACTCTTGCCTGCCAAACATGTTAGGATGCAAGAATAAGACTATTCATGTTAATAAGACCATCATTAAATAGTCTGTAAACTATTAGTACCTAGCTAGTTATTACTAGCTGTTACCTGGTTTGGAACATTTTAGAAAGCAGACTACAGGGTGTGTTTACTGCATGGGCCTAGATGTGTGAGGAGCTTTTGCCCTTCCATTTTAGTCTTAACATGAAATGAAACTCTGAAGAACTAATCCCATGTTTAAAAATGTATGTCTGTTGCATGAGGAATGATGTACAAAAGTGATGGAAAGGAGTGAAATTGAGGTGTCATCAAATATTGATGCACATTCTACAAAATATTTAAATGGGCAGGTTTATGCACTGGTCAGTAGGGTTCAGATATGTTCAGTGAAAGTAATGGGAAGCTCTATGTAGCATACTGTACTATACCATACCATACCATACTATAACACACCATACCATTGCTATACTATACCATACCCTACCATAGTATTACCATACCATACCCTACTATACCATAACTTATCATTATCATACTCTTCCATACTATACCATTACCATATGATTACCATACCCTACCATACTATACCCTTCCATACTATACCATTATCATACCATTATCATACCCTACCATACTATCCCATTACCATACCCTACCATACTATACCATTACCATACCCTTCCATACTATGCCATTACCATACCCTACCATACTATACCAATACCATACCCTTCCATACTATGCCATTACCATAGCATTTCATTCCCATACTATACCATAGCATGTCATTACCGTATCATTACCATACATACCATATCATTACCATACATACCAATTGTCTTCTCTATCTCCAAGTTATTTCAGGAGATGAACGTTTAAAAAAGAAGTTATTCACATTTGAAAACCATTTGTATGGCTTTTAGGTCCTCTATTTGGTTTTTAACGTCCTGTAACATTGCGTATGATGTGAGTTAACATTGATGGGTCCACTGAAAGAGCGGCTTTTCTCTCCACATCATTTTGACAATGGGGAAATGCGGTTCTGGGAAATGTGCTAGCCTCGTCTGGATGCTTTCTTTCCTCTGGATATTCCCAGCTAGTATATGGGGCTTTATTTATACAAAACTGTGCATGAAAATAACCAATGTCAACAAAGACACAATGGGACCCATTTTGACATCGCTGTTAGGCTCATGCAATTATTAGTGCCAGATATTGTGTTCACTTTCCAATTTTGGGGACAGAGCAAACCAACTTTTGTCCGTCATTGGCAAGACCAGAACTCGTTTTTTTAGCAAATGGATTTCTGACAAAATGGTTATGTATAGAACTGGTGCCCAAATGGTTATGTATAGAACCGGGTCCCAAATGTAGAGCCACTGTATTACTTGTTGGTTTTAAGCCAATGCTTTCGAACGGGAAACTAAATGATACCGTTTTATATTGCAGGCTATAAGATGTTCATTGTGGCTGCTATCGAATGTGCCCCGAGGCTTTAGTGTATCCTTAAATATTACCATGTATTCCCAGTATGTTATAATACACCATTAGATTGCAAGACATTTAATTCTCTAATTGTATTATCTCTAGAAATGTGTTGTATTTAAAATGTTCAAGATGTAAATCTGCAAAATAAAGCACAGAAATTGGACCTGATGTTTAACACCATAGCTGTGCTTGTTCCTTTAATCAGATTTGCATAAAAAATGTGAATCTTTAAAAAATAATACTAGTTCAGTTATGTAAAATCTGTCCCAGTTCAGGGTAAAATGTATTTTTTATGATAAAAGTGAACGGTGTTCAGCCCGTGCTTTGATGTTTTTGTTTAATTAAATATGTATGTTTTCCGTTGCCCTCTCCCTCCTACAGCAGGGTATCTGTAATCTACACCTGCTCTGTAATATTCATGTAATGCTCTCCCTCCTACAGCAGGGTATCTGTAATCTACACCTGCTCTGTAATATTCATGTAATGCTCTCCCTCCTACAGCAGGGTATCTGTAATCTACACCTGCTCTGTAATATTCATGTAATGCTCTCCCTCCTACAGCAGGGTATCTGTAATCTACACCTGCTCTGTAATATTCATGTAATGCTCTCCCTCCTACAGCAGGGTATCTGTAATCTACACCTGCTCTGTAATATTCATGTAATGCTCTCCCTCCTACAGCAGGGTATCTGTAATCTACACCTGCTCTGTAATATTTATGTAATGCTCTCCCTCCTACAGCAGGGTATCTGTAATCTACACCTGCTCTGTAATATTCATGTAATGCTCTCCCTCCTACAGCAGGGTATCTGTAATCTACACCTGCTCTGTAATATTCATGTAATGCTCTCCCTCCTACAGCAGGGTATCTGTAATCTACACCTGCTCTGTAATATTCATGTAATGCTCTCCCTCCTACAGCAGGGTATCTGTAATCTACACCTGCTCTGTAATATTTATGTAATGCTCTCCCTCCTACAGCAGGGTATCTGTAATCTACACCTGCTCTGTAATATTTATGTAATGCTCTCCCTCCTACAGCAGGGTATCTGTAATCTACACCTGCTCTGTAATATTTATGTAATGCTCTCCCTCCTACAGCAGGGTATCTGTAATCTACACCTGCTCTGTAATATTCATGTAATGCTCTCCCTCCTACAGCAGGGTATCTGTAATCTACACCTGCTCTGTAATATTCATGTAATGCTCTCCCTCCTACAGCAGGGTATCTGTAATCTACACCTGCTCTGTAATATTTATGTAAAGCTCTCCCTCCTACAGCAGGGTATCTGTAATCTACACCTGCTCTGTAATATTCATGTAATGCTCTCCCTCCTACAGCAGGGTATCAGTAATCTACACCTGCTCTGTAATATTCATGTAATGCTCTCCCTCCTACAGCAGGGTATCTGTAATCTACACCTGCTCTGTAATATTCATGTAATGCTCTCCCTCCTACAGCAGGGTATCAGTAATCTACACCTGCTCTGTAATATTTATGTAATGCTCTCCCTCCTACAGCAGGGTATCTGTAATCTACACCTGCTCTGTAATATTCATGTAATGCTCTCCCTCCTACAGCAGGGTATCTGTAATCTACACCTGCTCTGTAATATTCATGTAATGCTCTCCCTCCTACAGCAGGGTATCTGTACTCTAAACCAGCTCTGTAATGTTCAGTGATTCATGCACTTATCAACTTCTTAGGGCTAGGCCTCTTCTTTCTCAATTTCCGCCTGAATGACGTGCCCAAAGTAAACTGCCTGTTGCTCAGGCCCTGAAGCCAGGATATGCATATAATTGGCACCATTGGAAAGAAAACACTTTGAAGTTTGTAGAAATGTTAAAATAATGTAGGAGAATATAACACAATAGGTATGGTAGAAGAAAATCCAAAGAAAAACCAACCAGAATTTATTTTTGAGGAGAGACCATGCTCTTAGAATGGAAAGTATAGGGGCATACTGAATTCTAGCACACAGAATGCAATTCCTATGGCTTCCGCAGGGTGTCAGCAGTCTATGTTCAAGGTTTCAGGCTTGCAACTTCAAAAACTAATAAGAATTATCAGTTTTAGTACAGGGACACAGTTTTGGAAATTCGTGTTTGGGCCCGCGATGAAGACAAGACGCCCCTGCTAAAATCGGTTTCCTATTGAACATACTTCTTTCTGTAAGAAATATTATAGTTTGATTACATTTTAGGGTATCTGAGGAGTAAGTAGAAACATATCTTGACTTGTTGAAACAAAGTTTAGGGGTAGATTTTCAGATTCCTTTCTCTGCATGTTGAACAAGTGTATTAATATAATCGATGGCACCAACTAAACTGACTTTTTGGGATATAAAGAAGGATTTTATCTAACAAAACGACACTTCATGTTATACCTGGGACCCTTTGGATGACAAATCAGAGGAAGATTTTCAAAAAGTAAGTTAATATTTAATCGTTATTTGTGAATTTATGAAACCTGTGCCGGTGGAAAAATATTTTGATTTGGAGCGCCGTCCTCAAACAATTGCATGGCATGCTTTCGCTGTAATAGCTACTGTAATTCGGACGGTGCAGTTAGATTAACAAGAATTTAAGCTTTCAACCGATATAAGACACTTGTATGTACCTAAATGTTTAATATCCATAATTTGTATGATTATTTATTTGAATTGCGCGCCCTCCAGTTTCACCGGAAGTTGTCCCGCTAACTAGCCCTCAAGAGAACATCCCTGGGCAAATGCTTCATTTGTAAATTATGTCTGTGTATTGTAGTGTGCCCCTGGCTCTCCGTAAATGTAAAATATATATTATATTATATATATATATATATTATATATATATATATATATATATATATATATATATATATATATATATATATATATATATATAATTGTGCTGTCTGGTTTGCTTAATATAAGCAATTTGAAATGATTTAGACTTTTACTTTTGATACTAAAGTATATTTTTGCAATTACATTTCCTTTTGATACATATTTAAAACCAAATACTTTTAGACTTTTACTCATTTTACTGGTTGACTTTCACTTTTACTTTCTTTTAAGATGTCTTTACTTTTACTCAAGTATGACAATTGGGTACTTTTTCAACCACTGGTAATGTTAATGTAATGCTCTCACTCCTACAGCAGGGTATCTGTAATCTATACCTGGGCACTGTAAATTGACATTTGACACCACACCTTATTCCTGCCTTTTATTCTTTCATCTGTGTTCTACTTTAGGTTGACACTAGTGTCTATTCCTGGGATGCTCTGAAGGAGGACTTCAGGAGTCTGCTGGCATGCGAAGAGGACCACCATCCCTGACAGACAGAGACTGAAACTGGGCCCAAGGCGAGGCAGGTCAGGCAGTAGCCTCCAGTCTCCACAGATCTGCTCAGAAGTGGCAGAATGAGATGGATTTAAAGGTTGATGGAAAGTCTGCAGCGTAGCGAGGGAGGGAGATTCTCGGGGGGACGTCGTCATAGCTTCCTGACATGGAGCCACGGGCCACAAACCTGTGGTGGCTTCAGACAGCCTGTCCCCACCACCTCTCTCTCCACTCAGCTCTACTCTTCTCCGCTCGGCTCAAATCAAAGCCATGCCTTTTTGGAGACATTATGCCGGCTGTAAACGTCCCCCATCTTCACGTGCGAGAGAGAGTCTTTCATGTCTACTGTGGTTTCTATTTGAAAAAAAGAGAAAAGAAGGAAACATGTGTAAAGTCTTTCATGTTTCCCAAAGGCGGTACCACCTCATATATCCGGTTGTATCCATTTTTATCCTTTGTACTGGAGAGGACGTGGGGCTGCAAATCGTCGTCCGTCCGTCCCCCCCCCCCCCCACCACCACTCCTAACAGAGTTGCAGCCAAGTTGTGGGTTGAAATGCTATTCTCTACCTCTCCACCTGCCAGACCTGGAGTCTCCCTGAAAGCCTGCTGAAGTACCGAAATAGTATTTTTCTTCGTCTGCTGGTGTCAATGCAGGTTTGTCTGTTTGCTCTCTGATTTCTTGTAAATACCACTGCAACTGGTTCAAAGTTAAAAAAAGAAAATGTTCCTTTGTTTTGTATTTCTTTTGCAGAATATAGTATTTGTTTTTGTTTTGAGAATGTTCAACATATTACAATACTAGAATCCATTTCTGACAAGTGAATGTCTTTGGTCCATTCAATTTCAGATGGAGCTCTCATAATGTGTCATGCCCAGACTGCCTGTACTATCACAGCAATCATGTACTACCACGGTTTAAATAATGGATCAGCCTCTTTAGAGAATACCTTACAACCATGTATTCAAGGTAGAGCAGACACTTCCATTAGCGGAGGATGGAAAGGTTTAAGGTTAACCTTATCATCAGGAATGAACCATATAGGCCTAACTGCAGCATTGTTTAACCTCCTTCCCCTTTCAATCTACCCACTTCTCAAAGCATATTCCCCTTTAGTGTTGCTAGCAGCAACCTGAATCCTTCGCCTTCTCATGTACCCTTGATGTTTTATGGAGTAAAAGCAGGCCAATAAAACAGAATTTGTCCAAAACGGGCTCATACGACAAAGAGGAAAAAGATGTTTAAAACAGATTTTTAATATTTGAATTCAACTTTTTTTTTATGAGAACATACTGTAGGGCATCTGTGTTTTTAGGGGTAGGCTGCATGGGGACTGAGTACACTAGTGAGTACACACAGAGCCCTCAGTATGGTGACTGTATTCTGTTAGTAGGAGTAGTGAGTACACACAGAGCCCTCAGTATAGTGACTGTATTCTGTTAGTAGGAGTAGTGAGTACACACAGAGCCCTCAGTATGGTGCCTGTATTCTGTTAGTAAGAGTAGTGAGTACACACGGAGCCCTCAGTATGGTGACTGTATTCTGTTAGTAGGAGTAGTGAGTACACACAGAGCCCTCAGTATGGTGCCTGTATTCTGTTAGTAGGAGTAGTGAGTACACACAGAGCCCTCAGTATGGTGACTGTATTCTGTTAGTAGGAGTAGTGAGTACACACAGAGCCCTCATCATGGTGACTGTATTCTGTTAGTAGGAGTAGTGAGTACACACAGAGCCCTCAGTATGGTGCCTGTATTCTGTTAGTAGGAATAGTGAGTACACACAGAGCCCTCAGTATGGTGACTGTATTCTGTTAGTAGGAGTAGTGAGTACACACAGAGCCCTCAGTATGGTGCCTGTATTCTGTTAGTAAGAGTAGTGAGTACACACAGAGCCCTCAGTATAGTGACTGTATTCTGTTAGTAAGAGTAGTGAGTACACACAGAGCCCTCAGTATGGTGACGGTATTCTGTTAGTAGGAGTAGTGAGTACACACAGAGCCCTCAGTATGGTGACTGTATTCTGTTAGTAGGAGTAGTGAGTACACACAGAGCCCTCAGTATGGTGCCTGTATTCTGTTAGTAAGAGTAGTGAGTACACACAGAGCCCTCAGTATGGTGACGGTATTCTGTTATTAGGAGTAGTGAGTACACACAGAGCCCTCAGTATGGTGACTGTATTCTGTTAGTAGGAGTAGTGAGTACACACAGAGCCCTCAGTTTGGTGCCTGTATTCTGTTAGTAAGAGTAGTGAGTACACACAGAGCCCTCAGTATGGTGCCTGTATTTTCTATTGACATAATGCCTAAGGTATTGTCAAGTAGCATGGAGGTCGATGGGTTACTAGGAGATAATGACATCTTTGATGCTTTGAATCCCATTCAAGTCCTAGATTGCCTATTCAGGGTCCCTGTTGTAAGTCCCTTGGAATTCATTTGTTTGGTGTAGGTCCGATTTGTAATTTTTCTGAAGAAAAAGTATCTATTTGGTGTTCACACACATCCCCCTAAAGCAATTTACCGGACTTGTTCTCCCGGTCCTACCCGTAATGAAACCCTCTCATCTCCAATATTTAGCCCTGTACAGAGCGGACCATAATGCAATGTGTAACCGTCAGTATCATTCAATTAAATGGGCACCAAACACTACATGACACATCACTGCAATTTACCACTAACACGTATTAATCTGTAAAAATGTAAATAAAAATACATTCCATGTTTAAACACTGTTAACAAATTTAGTCCTTTGGTTATTCTCCTCCACCTGGTAGTTAACTTGTAATTTCTCTTGCGCTAACCAAAGTGTGTCAGCCTGTTCACGTCGTACTCTAGCACGGTATTGTAGAGAAACAAACAGCACAGCCCGCTAAGTTTGTGGACAGTGGTACAGTTAGATTATTATTTAAATATAGATGGTACGTTTAGAGCAGCATTTAATTCAAGGCTGTTAAAGATGATACGGTTAGATTAATATTTAAATCAAGGCGGTTAAAGATGGTACGGTTAAAGATGGTACACTTATTGGTAATTTTGTCTTTGTGCTTATAAATGCACAATCATCTTTCTCCCGCTCCTCCTTCTGTCTGTAAAACAGCTTGTTGTGTTGTGGCCATAGTCATATAATCCATAGAAGGCGTTTGGAACCTCTAACCCTGGCAATTTGACTGTTATACTCATGGGTACACTAGCAATGGCTGCCAGTCTTGACTTGAATGGAAACTGCTGTGCCTTGCAAAAGTATTCATCCCCCTTGGCGTTTTTCCTATTTTGTTACATTACAACCTGTAATTTAAATTGATTTTTATTTGGATTTCATGTAATTGACATACAGAAAATAGTCCAAATTGGTGAAGTGAAAAATATATATATATTTTTTTTAAATAACTCAACAATTCGAAAAAATTACTCAAAAATTCGAAAAAATTCAAAACGGAAAAGTGGTGCATGCATATGTAAATTAAATAAATTGTTATTTGTCACATACAAACGGTTAGCAGATGTTAATGCGAGTGTAGCGAAATGCTTGTGCTTCTAGTTCCGACAATGCAGTAATATCCAACGAGTAATCTAACCTAACAATTTCACAACAATTACCTTATACACACAAGTGTAAAGGAATGACTAAGAATATGTACATAAAAAATATATGAATGACTGATGGTATAGAACGGCATAGGCAATATGCAGTGGATGGTATAGAGTACAGTATATACATATGAGATGAGTAATGTAGGATATGAAAACATATAAAAGTGCCATTGTTTAAAGTGGCTAGTGATACATTACATCAAGATGGCAAGATGCAGTAGATGGTATAGAGTACAGTATATACAAATGAGATGAGTAATGTAGTGTATGTAAACATATAAAAGTGGCATTGTTTAAAGTGGCTAGTGATACATTTATTACATATATTTTTCCATTATTAAAGTGGCTGGAGTTGGTCAGTATGTTGGCAGCAGCCACTCAATGTTAGTGATGGCTGTTTAACAGTCTGATGGCCTTGAGATATAAGCTGTTTTTCAGTCTCTCGGTCCCTGCTTTGATGCACCTGTACTGACCTCGCCTTCTGGATGATATCGGGGTGAACAGGCGGTGGCTCGGGGAGGTAGTTTGCAAAATAGGTAGTTTGCCCCCGGTGATGCGTTGTGCAGACCTCACTACCCTCTGGAGAGCCTTACGGTTATGGGCGGAGCAGTTGCCGTACCAGGCGGTGATACAGCCCGACAGGACGCTCTTGAGGTTGAAGAGGCACTGCTGTGCCTTCTTCACCACGTTGTCTGTGTGGTTGGACCATTTCAGTTTGTCTATGATGTGTACGCCGAGGAACTTAAAACGTTCTACCCTCTCCACTGCTGTCCCATCGATGTGGATAGGGGGGTGCTCCCTCTGCTGTTTCCTGAAGTCCACAATCATCTCCTTTGTTTTGTTGACGTTGAGTGTGAGGTTATTTTCCTGACACCACACTCCGAGGGCCCTCACCTCCTCCCTGTAGCCGTCTTGTCGTTGTTGGTAATCAAGCCTACCACTATAGTGTCGTCTGCAAACTTGATGATTGAGTTGGAGGCGGGCATGGCCACACAGTCGTGGGTGAACAGGGAGTACAGGAGAGGGCTGAGAACGCACCCTTGTGGGGCCCCAGTGTTGAGGATCAGCGGGGTGGAGATGTTGTTACCTACCCTCACCACCTGGGGGTGGCCCGTCAGGAAGTCCAGGACCAAGTTGCACAGGGCGGGGTCGAGACCCAGGGTCTCGAGCTTGATGACGAGTTTGGAGGGTACTATGGTGTTAAATGCTGAGCTGTAGTCGATGAATAGCATTCTCACATAGGTATTCCTCTTGTCCAGATAGGTTAGGGCAGTGTGATTGCAATTGCGTCGTCTGTGACCTATTGGGGTAATAAGCAAATTGGAGTGGGTCTAGGGTGTCAGGTAGGGTGGAGGTGATATGGTCCTTGACTAGTCTTTCAAAGCACTTCATGATGACAGAAGTGAGAGCTACAGGGCGGTAGTCATTTAGCTCAGTTACCTTAGCTTTCTTGGGAACAGGAACAATGGTGGCCCTCTTGAAGCATGCGGGGACAGCAGACTGGGATAAGGATTGAATGAATATGTCCGTAAACACACCAGCCAGCTGGTCTGCGCATGCTCTGAGGACGTGGCTGGGGATGCCGTCTGGGCCTACAGCCTTGCGAGGGTTGACACGTTAAATGTTTTGTTCACGTAGGTTGCAGTGAAGGAGATCCCTCAGGTTTTGGTAGCGGGCCGTGTCAGTGGCACTGTATTGTCCTCAAAGCGAGCAAAGAAGTTGTTTAGTCTGTCTGGGACCAATACATCCTGGTCCGCAACGGGGCTGGTTTTCCTTTTATAGTCCGTGATTGACTGTAGACCCTGCCACATACCTCTCGTGTCTGAGCCGTTGAATTGCGACTGTACTTTGTCTCTATACTGACGCTTAGCTTGTTTGATTGCCTTGCGGAGGGAATAGCTACACTGTTTGTATTTGGTCATGTTTCTGGTCACCCCTTTGCTATGAAGCCCCTAAATAAGATCTCGTGCAACCAGTTACCTTCAGAAGTCACATAATTAGATAAATAAAGTCCACCTGTGTGCAATCTAAGTGTCACATGATCTGTCACATGATCTCAGTATATTTACACCTGTTCTGAAAGGCCCCAGAGTCTGCAACACCACTAAGCAAGGGGCACCACCAAGCAAGCGGCACCATGAAGACCAAGGAGCTCTCCAAACAGGTCAGGGACAACGTTGTGGAGAAGTACAGATCAAGGTTGGGTTATAAAAAAATATCAATAACTTTGAACATCCCATGGCGCACCATTAAATCCATTATTAAAAAATGGAAAGAATATGGCACCACAACAAACCTGCCAAGAGAGGGCCACCCACCAAAACTCACGGACCAGTCAAGGAGGACAATAATCAGAGAGGTAACAAAGAGACCAAAGATAACCCTGAAGGAGCTGCAAAGTTCCACAGCTGAGATTGGAGTGTCTGTCCATAGGACCGCTTTAAATCGTACACTCCAAGGAGCTGGGCTTTACGGAAGAGTGGCCAGAAAAAAAGCCATTGCTTAAAGAAAAAAGTAAGCAAACACGTTTGGTGTTTGCAAAAGGCATGTGGGAGACTCCCCAAACATATGGAAGAAGGTATTCTGGTCAGATTCGACTAAAATTGAGCTTTTTGGCCATCAAGGAAAACGCTATGTCTGGCGCAAACCCAACACCTCTCATCACCCCGAGAATACCATCCCCACAGTGAAGCATGTTGGTGGCAGCATCATGCTGTGGGGATGTTTTTCATCAGCAGGGACTGGGAAGCTGGTCAGAATTGAAGGAATGATGGATGGTGCTAAATACAGGGAAATTCTTAAGGGAAACCTGTTTCAGTCTTCCAGAGATTTGAGACTAGGACGGAGGTTCCCCTTCCAGCAGGACAATGGCCCTAAGCATACTGCAAAAGCAACACTTGAGTGGTTTAAGGGAAAACATTTAAATGTCTTGGAATGGCCTAGTCAATGCCCAGACCTCAATCGAATTGAGAATCTGTAGTATGACAAAGTTGCTGTACACCAGCGGAACCCATCCAACTTGAAGGAGCTGGAGCAGTTTTGCCTTTTAAGAATGGGCAAAATCCCAGTGGCTAGATGTTCCAAGCTTATAGAGACATACCCCAAGAGACTTGCAGCTGTAATTGCTGAAAAAGGTGGCTCTACAAAGTATTGACTTTGGGGGAATGAATAGTTATGCACGCTCAAGTTTTCCGTTATATTGTCTTGTTTCTTGTCTGTTTCACAATAAAAAAATATTTTGCATCTTGAAAGTGGTAGGCATGTTGTGTAAATCAAATGATACAAACCCCCCAAAAAATCTATTTTAATTCCAGGTTGTAAGGCAACAAAATAGGAAAAATGCCAAGGGGGTTGAATACTTTCGCACGCCATTGTGTATGTCTATGGTTGATTGCTGCTGTAACAAAATGAATAACAATTACATTTCACGAAAACCTACAGTTTAGAAAGCAAGTGTGTAATTTGATAGGTATTTTAACATTATATACTTTTTTTACACACAAAAACACATTTGATTTACTTAGGGATCCCTTCTATCCCACTCTCGCACGAATCCCGTTAATGGGATTGATTTGACAACACCCAGTGAAATTGCAGCGCGCCAAATTCAAAAACAGAAATACTCATAATAAAGATTCATAAAACATAACAAGTGTTATACATCAGAATAAAGCTTAACTTCTTGTTAATCCAGCCAAGGTATCAGATTTCAAAAAGGCTTTACGTCGAAAGCACACCATGCGATTATCTGAGGACAGCACCCCGCATATAAACACATGAAAATGAGATTTCAACCAGGCACGTGTGCGACAAAAGACAGAAATAGCAATATAATTAATGCCTTACCTTTGACAATCTTCTTCTGTTGGCACTCCAAAATATCCCAGTAACATCACAAATGGTCCTTTTGTTCGATAATGTTGTTCTTTATGTCCCAAAAATGTCCATTTATATGGCGCGTTTGATTCAGAAATACAACAACTCGCCCAACATGCCTACAAAGTATCTAATAAGTTACCTGTAAACTTGGTCCAAACATTTCAAACAACTTTCCTAATCCAACCTTGGGTACCCTAAAACGTAAATAATTGATCAGATTTAAGACGGAATGAACTGTTTCTAATACCGTAAAAAAACTACGTGAAGCACCTTCCAGGTCGCGCACCAAAAGACTTGAGTGCATCTGAGTGACACATGGAATGAACAGGAATACTTCTTCATTTCTCAAAAGAAAAACATCAACCAATTTCTAAAGACTGTTGACATCTAGTGGAAGCCATAGGAACTGCAAGCATATTCCTATTAAAAAGAGCTTCCCATAGAAAGGTAAGGGAAAACACATTGACCTCAAAACTTTTTTTCCCTGGATGGATTGTGCTCGGGGTTTCGCCTGCCAAATCAGTTCTGTTATACTCACAGACATTATTCAAACAGTTTTAGAAACTTCAGTGTGTTTTCTATCCTGATCTACTAATAATATGCATAGCCTAGCTTCTGGGCCTGAGTAGCAGGCAGTTTACTTTGGGCACACTTTTCATCCGGACGTGAAAATACTGCCCTCTAGCCCAAAGAGGTTTTAATGAATAATATATTTCATCAGTCATCTTCCTCAAATGAAAGGGATGATGACAGTCTTTGCTAGACGGAGGGTATCTGATTTCATTGGTCCTCAACTTGTAGCTCAGACACTTCATTTAAGATAAATGGAGTTAGCGCTGAGTTAGCCTGCCCCGGATCAGGTTCGTTCGTTGCCATAGTTACCTCGCTAGCTCCTCAAACCTGATTCGTAGTACTGAGCTTTTCTTTACGCTGGGATTATGCATCCTTCCATCAATTAATCAATACGCTGGGATTATGCATCCTTCCATCAATTAATCAATACGCTGGGATTATGCATCCTTCCATCAATTAATCAATACGCTGGGATTATGCATCCTTCCATCAATTAATCAATACGCTGGGATTATGCATCCTTCCATCAATTAATCAATACGCTGGGATTATGCATCCTTCCATCAATTAATCAATACGCTGGGATTATGCATCCTTCCATCAATTAATCAATACGCTGGGATTATGCATCCTTCCATCAATTAATCAATATCCCTCACACCTGATTCCTTTCTATTCTGTCCTGATTGTGAACAGATAAGATGTGAAGGTAGTGATAACGTAACTCTAGCATCATGTCAACATCCCGGTTCAACCCTAACCCTAGCATCATGTCAATATCCCGCTTCAACCCTAACCCTAGCATCATGGCACATCCTGGTTCAACTCTAACCCTAGCTTCATGTCAACATCCCGGTTCAACCCTAATCCTAGCTTCATGGCACATCCTGCTTCAACCCTAACCCTAGCTTCATGTCAACATCCTGGTTCAACCCTAACCCTAGCTTCATGTCAACATCCCGGTTCAACCCTAACCCTAGCTTCATGTCAACATCCTGGTTCAACTCTAACCCTAGCTTCATGTCAACATCCTGGTTCAACTCTAACCCTAGCTTCATGTCAACATCCCGGTTCAACCCTAACCCTAGCTTCATGGCACATCCCGGTTCAACCCTAACTCTAGCTTCATGTCAACATCCCGGTTCAACCCTAACCCTAGCTTCACGTCAACATCCCGATTCAACCATAACCCTAGCCTCAACCACAACCCTAACCCTGGCTTAATTTCACATCCCTGTTCAACCCTAACCTTAACCACAACCCTGGCTTTGTTTCACATCCCTGTTCAACCCTAACCCTAGCCTCAACCACAAGCCTAACCTTGGCCTTAATATCTACTTCACATCCACTGTTCCTCTACCCATGACCTCTTTTCCATACTCCTATAGTCGCTTCATCCGTGCAGTCTTTATCATGCTCCTAGTGGCCATAGACTAGCAGGGCAGCCACAACAGACCCAGTTCACGTCCTGACGATGCCGTGAAGTCCATAACAATGCTGCCGTCTCCCCTTCGCAAAATGCCACCCCACTCATAAAGGTTTTATAGCAGAGTCCATAAAACACTGAATGCATTAAACCTTTTCATTGGCCTGTTAATACACGTTGCTTTGAACAGTTGGTGTCATGTGTACTGCCTGTGTGTGTGTTTAGTGTAGGAGTTGTGTGTTCTGAAAGTGTGTGCGTGTAGGAGTTGTTTAATCTGAAAGTGTGTGTGTGTGTGTTTTGATTTGTACATGACTGTTGATCTAGGACTGTTTCACTCAAAACAGCCAACTTGTGACCACTTTCCCCATTTCGATTTTGGAAAACTGAATATCCCCAACTTAAGTCCGATGGAAACATTACTGACGTGTTTGTTTGCACCACCTTTTATTTAGTTAATATTCCATGTTTATTAGTTTCTGATAAGAACATAATTATCAAATCACTTTTTTATAGTATTTTGTTACAGTATATTTCCAGAGAGTTTTAGAAGGTGACATACTGTACAGTCTACTTTGTAGTAAGGTAGCTAAGGAAGGAGAAAGGCTACACAAAACCTAACCCATGAGAATCAACGTACCGTGATCTCTCTCCATGTCTTGGTGATACATTTGGGGGTCTGTTGTCACTCCCTATCCCATCCCCTCCACTTATACATACAGCCAAGTGAGAATCATTCTTTCTCTGGTAATTAGTCGTGTCTTTCTGCCACGGGTCAAATAAAGGGAAAACGGTTCATTCCTTAATGTGTAGGTCGGTTAGATGAGTGCATCATTGTTTCTGGAGGCCCTGAGCACGTGGCTTATTCATTTGTCTAAGCCTCACAATGAAATAGACGTCCATACATCCATGAACTAGGGTGATATCATTTTTCCTCATGTCAAAGGCTGATGCAAATTTTCAAGAAATGACTGACTCCTGCAGATAGTTTGCCTATTTGACGGACGGTATTATTCTGGATATTGAAATGAAAACTCACTTTTTTTTATATATATATAAACTATTTTGAAAGATGGAAGATGGAGAAAAGGACTGCTATTTGAATTTGAAAGTAAGAAAATTTTGGTTTGGGGCATTTTGATTATCAACAAAGTGCAGCAACATTAATTTCATGCATCAGGCGAAAGCCTGGTTGTCCCATTCTGTCCTCTTGGTTCTGAGGCCGTCTGAGTTTAGACTGAAACAACACCTCCAGCATGGAATGGCAAGCTAAAAGAAAGACCATCTCTGGTCTTGGGAAATGTGTTTTTTAAATGTTCATGTGGATATGGATAAGACGCAACTGTTTTCCTCATGACATCTGATATATGTTTCCATATAAGAAGACCTGTTATGTCACTGTGGCGACTGAGTGAGATGATGAATACATATGTTGATCATCTCTCTAATGGCTTTACTATAACTGTCAAGGTCTTTGACAAAAATCTATTCGCTACATGCAATCCATCAGTTGTTAATCAGGTATTTACAATTTTTTTTTGTAATTATGCAGTATTAACCACAGGAGTTTGGTGGAATCTTAATTGGGGAGGATGGTAATAGCTGAAGTGGAATAAGTGGAATGGTATCAAATGCATCAAACACATGGTTTGATGGCGTTCCATTCGCTCCGTTCCAGCCATTATTATGAGCCGTTCTCCTCTCAGCAGCCTCCACTGGTGTTAACCTATGAATAATAACCACCATTTAATAGCATGCAATATCAGGCAGTTGTGAGCTATGATTTGTGAATGTTATAACATGTAAAGAGACGGTAGATGATTTGTGAATGTTATAACATGTAAAGAGACTGTAGAAAAAGTACCATAAGATAAAGTGCTTCCCAGTTAACTGTATAGTTCCTTACAGTTATTTACTGTGCCATATGCCAGTCGTTACTACTCATGCTGTGTTGCCACATTTGTTCCTAGAACACAATAAAGGAAACAGAAAATGCATCAATTCACATAGATAAACGTATAAATAAAGAACAGTCTTTGAAGTGGCGAGTTCGTTTACCACACATGGAAACTGAATTCAGCAAATCAAACCTTAACCCAAGTGTAGGCCGATCAAAGGACTTCTGCAACTGTCACAGAAATCCGGGGAGTTATTTAAAAATGCAACTCTTGAGGAAAGCAAATACATTTTTAAATAAAGGCGAGCCTCAATTCTCCATGAGGCTTCAGATGAGCCCTGTCCCAGGAGAGGCAGCATTAAGGGTAGAGTAATTAGCAGAGCCCAGCTAGCGCTTATTCCAGTCTTTTTACTGTAGCCATATGGACCATTGGATTTCTCTGTGACAGTGTTCCCTGACAAGAAGTTAAATTTAAAAAATGAAGGTGTTTTTCCTCAAGTGACAGTCATATGCTATCAATATGCTGTCATGTTCTTTAGGAGCTGAAGCTGTGTTTTATTGGCCCCGGTGTTTAGAACGTGGCATGTGTTTCACAGGGACACTGTATTACTGAGGCTGTGTTTTAATGGGCTTGGTGGTTAGAACGTGGCATGTGTTTCACAGGGACACTGTATTACTGAGGCTGTGTTTTAATGGGCCTGGTGGTTAGAACATGGCATGTGTTTCACAGGGACACTGTATTACTGAGGCTGTGTTTTAATGGGCTTGGTGGTTAGAACGTGGCATGTGTTTCACAGGGACACTGTATTACTGAGGCTGTGTTTTAATGGGCTTGGTGGTTAGAACGTGGCATGTGTTTCACAGGGACACTGTATTACTGAGGCTGTGTTTTAATGGGCTTGGTGGTTAGAACGTGGCATGTGTTTCACAGGGACACTGTATTACTGAGGCTGTGTTTTAATGGGCCCGGTGCTTAGAACGTGGCATGTGTTTCACAGGGACACTGTATTACTGAGGCTGTGTTTTAATGGGCCTGGTGGTTAGAACGTGGCATGTGTTTCACAGGGACACTGTATTACTGAGGCTGTGTTTTAATGGGCTTGGTGGTTAGAACGTGGCATGTGTTTCACAGGGACACTGTATTACTGAGGCTGTGTTTTAATGGGCTTGGTGGTTAGAACGTGGCATGTGTTTCACAGGGACACTGTATTACTGAGGCTGTGTTTTAATGGGCCTGGTGGTTAGAACGTGGCATGTGTTTCACAGGGACACTGTGTTGTTTTGCCTCATCTCACTTTTTGAAGGACTTTTCTTTTTCAATGAAAGAAGGCAGACGTCCGTTGCCGTGAAGCTCTTTCAAAAAGGAACAAAGAGGGGAGCTATTCCAAAACAGAATGGTTGACAAAGTTATTATACGAAATCACCACACAGAGGCTTGGCTGGGAGAAGGAAAACAAACCGTCCCCCCTGTACTGTAGTGTGACTCACATGTTGGGGATGGAGTCGGACAGAGGGATCCCAAGTTCATTCCTCTGAACCGCTCCCTTATTCACAGACCACTCTGCAGTTAACCCTGCACCTAAAGGGATACTACCTACTGTGCCTATTAATAATACTGACCTGTTCATATTTCTATACATATGTTGCAGATTAGTTTAGAATACCCTCCATGCTCCTCGTCCTACATTTGGTCAACCCCTTTCAACAAAACAAGCTAATGGATGAAACATTCCCACGCAGCAAAAACTCTCAGTCTCTCGGATCCAAGACCGCCTTCATGGTTTTTGTCAGAAGTTGTGTAGAGAGTGTAATATGGCGCTGAAAGCATTGGTGGCTTGCCGGGCTCGTTTGGTCTTTGAAAGTGTCTCTGCGTGCCAGGAGGGAGGTCACCCAAAGCTGGAGCTCGTTCTGTCTTTTATTCTCCGTGGAGATTTTGTGAAACACACAACCACAAAGCTAGTTTAAGTATGTCACTCTCCCATCATTCTCCCAGTCGGTCTGCCAAGGCATCTGATTTAGAGAATAATAAAATGCAGAAAAATGCCTTTCCCATAATTACAGATGTTCTCTTATCTCTGCTGAGCTAAAGAGAGGAAAGAAAGCGCACATTCCATCATGGCTTTTCAAATGTATAAACAGAAAAGTGCTGTTGGGGAGTATGAAAGCAGTTGTCTGATTGGAAACTGATGTGAACGCTGTTGTACAGTACCACACAGCTACAATTGTATCTATGTGGATTATCTGTACATTCAGTACATGGATATATGCTGACTGAGCAAGGCTTTCTGATAGTATACAAATCATGTTTGTGCCTCGACAAATACAATAGTTGGTTGGTGGCCTACCAGAGGATGCAATGATCTTGATTTAGCTTGGAACATTTTTGATTTGACGTGTGCTCGTCAGAAAGACAGACTCCTGTGGCTGTAGCCTTCTCTTTGTCTCTTCCTCAAAAAAGCTCTACAGGGAACTGATTAGTACTTCCACAACAGATCTTCCACCCAGCCCTATGGGGAGTATGAAAGCAGTTAGGACATCTTATTTTGAATTTTTGTTGTATTTTATTTATTTAACCTTTATTTAACTAGGCAAGTCAGTTAAGAACAAATTCACATTTACAATGATGGCCTACTCCAGAAATACTATTTTATTACCTGTCAAACAACTCTTCTGGGTGTAGGACTTTAATGTGTTATTTGATACAGGTTCTTCTGACATTCAAAGGGACTTTAAAGTGGCAGATTCAGAGTGCCAACTCTTTGGACTAGTCCAGGATGTCACCATGTGGTATAGATAGATAGGGGTATAGATGCTGGGAAAGATAGATAGTGGTATAGAGAGATAGTGGTGTAGATAGATAGTGGTATAGATGCTGGTATAGAGAGTGGTATACCTAGATAGTGGTATAGATAGTGGTATAGATGCTGGTATAGATTGTGGTATAGATAGATAGTGGTATAGATAGATAGTGGTATAGATGCTGTATAGATAGTGGTATAGAGATATCGTGTTATAGGTAGTGGTATAGAGTGGTATAGATGCTGGTATAGAGAGTGGTATAGATAGTGGTATAGATGCTCGTATAGATAGTGGTATAGATAGATAGGGGTATAGATGCTGGGATAGATAGATAGTGGTATAGAGAGCTAGTGGTGTAGATAGATAGTGGTATAGATGCTGGTATAGAGAGTTGTATACCTAGATAGTGGTATAGATAGTGGTATAGATAGATAGTGGTATAGATAGTGGTATAGATAGATAGTGGTATAGAGGCTGTATAGATAGTGGTATAGAGAGATAGTGGTATAGATAGATAGTGGTATAGATAGTGGTATTGAGAGTTGTATAGATAGATAGTGGTATAGCTGCAGGTATAGATAGTGGTATAGACAGTGGTATACAGTGAGGGGAAAAAGTATTTGATCCCCTGCTGATTTTGTACGTTTTCCCACTGATAAAGAAATTATCCGTCAATAATTTTAATGGTAGGTTTATTTGAACAGTGAGAGACAGAATAACAACAAAAATATCCAGAAAAATGCATGTCAAAAATGTTATAAAATGATTTGCATTTTAATGAGGGAAATAAGTATTTGACCCCTCTGCAAAACATGACTTAGTACTTGGTGGCAAAACCCTTGTTGGCAATCACAGGGGTCAGACGTTTCTTGTAGTTGGCCACCAGGTTTGCACACATCTCAGGAGGGATTTTGTCCCACTCCTCTTTGCAGATCTTCTCCAAGTCATTAAGGTTACGAGGCTGACGTTTGGCAACTCGAACCTTCAGCTCCCTCCACAGATTTTCTATGGGATTAAGGTCTGGAGACTGGCTAGGCCACTCCAGGACCTTAATGTGCTTCTTCTTGAGCCACTCCTTTGTTGCCTTGGCCGTGTGTTTTGGGTCATTGTCATGCTGGAATACCCATCCATGACCCATTTTCAATGCCCTGGCTGAGGGAAGGAAGTTCTCACCCAAGATTTGACGGTACATGGCCCCGTCCATCGTCCCTTTGATGCAGTGAAGTTGTCCTGTCCCCTTAGCAGAAAAACACCCCCAAAGCATAATGTTTCCACCTCCATGTTTGATGGTGGGGATGGTGTTCTTGGGGTCATAGGCAGCATTCCTCCTCCTCCAAACACGGCGAGTTGAGTTGATGCCAAAGAGCTACATTTTGGTCTCATCTGACCACAACACTTTCACCCAGTTGTCCTCTGAATCATTCAGATGTTCATTGGCAAACTTCAGACGGGCATGTATATGCGCTTTCTTGAGCAGGGGGACCTTGCGGGCGCTGCAGGATTTCAATCCTTCACGGCGTAGTGTGTTACCAATTGTTTTCTTGGTGACTATGGTCCCAGCTGCCTTGAGATCATTGACAAGATCCTCCCGTGTGGTTCTGGGCTGATTCCTCACCGTTCTCATGATCATTGCAACTCCACGAGATGAGATCTTGCATGGAGCCCCAGGCCGAGGGAGATTGACAGTTCTTTTGTGTTTCTACCATTTGCACCAACTGTTGTCACCTTCTCACCAAACTGCTTGGCGATGGTCTTGTAGCCCATTCCAGCCTTGTGTAGGTCTACAATCTTGTCCCTGACATCCTTGGAGAGCTCTTTGGTATTGGCCATGGTGGAGAGTTTGGAATCTGATTGATTGATTGCTTCTGTGGACAGGTGTCTTTTATACAGGTAACAAGCTGAGATTCCCTTTAGGAGTATGCTCCTAATCTCAGCTCGTTACCTGTATAAAAGACACCTAGGAGCCAGAAATCTTTCTGATTGAGAGGGTGTCAAATACTTATTTCCCTCATTAAAATGCAAATCAATTTATAACATTTTTGACATGCGTTTGTTGTTATTCTGTCTCTCACTGTTCAAATAAACCTACCATTAAAATTATAGACTGATCATTTCTTTGTCAGTGGGCAAACATACAAAATCAGCAAGGGATCAAATACTTTTTTCCCCTCACTGTATATACCAGCATCTGTACCACTATCTATACCTCTATACCAGCATCTATACCCCTCAAACTCAACTCTGGACCTCGAAGCCAGTTCCACTAGATTTTTTCATTGTTCTCCTCTAATCAGGGACTGAGTTAGTCCTCGAACACCAGGTGGGTACAATTAATTATGAGGTTGAACAGAAAACCAGCTGTAACGCTCGTCGTCGGGTGATAAGGAAGCGGACCAAAACGCAGCTGGGAGCGAACACATGTTTATTTAGACACAAATAAACACGTTACCAAAACAGACAAAGAATAGACGAAACGTTAACTTGCTCAAACAAAAGAGGCAACAACCCACAAACATCATGGGGGAAAAGGAACTTAAATGTGATTCCCAATCAGACATAACAAGCGACAGCTGTCTGATTGGGAAATCACCCCCGAGCCCAACATAGAAATAAAACACAAAGAAAGGCTATAACCAAAACATAGAAAATAAACCATAGAAATGCCACACCCTGACCAAAATAGCAGAGTTCACCTGGTCAGGGCGTGACAGTACCCCCCCTCCAACGGTGCGTACTCCCGGCGCACCAACCTAAAGTCTATTGGGGGGGGACCCGGGTGGGCGCCTCACCCTCGGTGGAGGCTCTGGCCCCGGGCGTGTTTCTCCCCCTGCCTCCACCCTAGCCCTACCCCTCTGGCCCGGACTGGACCACGGTGGAGCGGCATGCTCAGGCTCCGGAGCGGAGCCGCCGACCGGAACAGGACTGGTCACCGGTGGACCGGACACAGGCCGTGCCGGACTGTGGACACGCGCCGTGGGCCTAGTGCGGGGAACAGGAATGGGCCGGACAGGACTGGGGACACGCACCACTAACCTGGTGCGGGGAGCAGGGGCGGGCCGGACTGGACTGGGGACACGCACCACTGGCTTGGTGCGGGGAGCAGGGACGGGCCGGACTGGACTGGGGACACGCACCACTGGCTTGGTGCGGGGAGCAGGGACGGGCCGGACTGGACTGGGGACACGCACCGTGGGCTTGGTGCGAGGAGCAGGGACGGGCCGGACTGGACTGGACACACGCACCACTGGCTTGGTGCGGGGAGCAGGGATGGGCCAGACAGGACTGAGGACACGCACCGTGGGCTTGGTGCGAGGAGCAGGGACGGGTCGGGCCGGACTGTGGACACGCACCACTAACCTGGTGCGGGGAGCAGGAATGGGCCGGACAGGACTGGGGACACGCACCACTAACCTGGTGCGGGGAGCAGGGACGGGCCGGACTGGACTGGGGACACGCACCACTGGCTTGGTGCGGGGAGCAGGGATGGGCCGGACAGGACTGGGGACACGCACCACTGGCTTGGTGCGGGGAGCAGGGATGGGCCGGACTGGACTGTAGACACGCACCACATTCGCCCGGCAAGGGCGAGGTGCTGGCACAGGACGTGTTGGACCGTGACCGCACACCGGCGACACAGTGCGCCTAAGCGGCGCCGGATATCCTGGACCGAGGAGGCGCACTGGAGGTCTGGAGTGCACAGCTGACATCACCCGTTCTGGCTCAACGCCCACCTTAGCCTGGCAAGTGTGGAGCGCTGGCACAGAACGCACTGGCCTGAGCAGCCGTACCGGAGACACAGTGCGCGTCCTCGGCGCAGGATACATCGGACCGAGAAGGGGCACCGGAGGCCAGGAGCGCTGAGCCGGCACAACACGTCCTCGCTGAACACTCCCCCTAGCCCGGCAAATGTGGGGTGCTGGCACAGAGCGCACTGGGCTGTGCAGGCGCACTGGCGATACCGTGCGCACCTCTGCCACCCAAGGCTCTTCCTCCACGCTGTCCCTACGCAGGTCCTCCAGGACCTGCCACATCTCTGCCTCCTCCTTCGCCGTTATCCCCCACGAGAACAGTGGTCTGGGCTCTTCCTCTGCCCTTCCGGACCACCCCATTAGCCCCCCCAAAAAAATTTCTTGGGGGTGTCTTCCGGGCCTCCTCGACCGCCGCCTGCGACTCCTTCCACCGGCTGGCATCACCTCCTCGACCTGGGAATCCCTCCGCCAGGGTCCTTTCCCCGACATGATCTCCTCCCAGGTCCAGAACTCCTTTCCCTCGCGAGCCCATCTCTCGCGCTCCTTTTCCTCCCGCTGCTTGGTCCTGGTTCGGTGGGTTGTTCTGTAACGCTCGTCGTCGGGTGATAAGGAAGCGGACCAAAACGCAGCTGGGAGCGAACACATGTTTATTTAGACACAAATAAACACGTTACCAAAACAGACAAAGAATAGACGAAACGTTAACTAGCTCAAACAAAAGAGGCAACAACCCACAAACATCGTGGGGGAAAAGGAACTTAAATGTGATTCCCAATCAGACATAACAAGCAACAGCTGTCTGATTGGGAAATCACCCCCGAGCCCAACATAGAAATAAAACACAAAGAAAGGCTATAACCAAAACATAGAAAATAAACCATAGAAATGCCACACCCTGACCAAAATAGCAGAGTTCACCTGGTCAGGGCGTGACACCAGCTGCCTCCGGACCTCGTAGGGTTAGAGTATACCTCTATCCTTTCCTCTATACAGTGCCTTAAGAAAGTTTTCAGACCCCTTCATTTTTTCCACATTTTGTTACATTACAGCCTTATTCTAAAATGTATTTACTTAATTGTGTTCCTCATTAATCTACACACAATACCCCATTATGACAGAGCTCCCAGAGTTCCTCTGTAGAGATGGGGGAACCTTCCAGAAGGACAATCATCTCTGCAGCACTCCACCAGTCAGGCCTTTATGGTAGAGTGGCCAGACAGAAGCCACTCCTCAGTAAAAGGCACATGACAGCCCACTTGGAGTTTGACAAAAGGCACCTAAAGGACCCTCAGACCATGAGAAACAAAATTATCTGGTCTGACGGAACCAAGATTGAACTCTTTGGCCTGCATGCCAACCGTCACGTCTGGAGGAAACCTGGCACCATCACTCGGGGAAGCAGGGTGGTGGAAGCATCATGCTGTGGGGATGTGTTTCAGTGGCAGGCACTGGGAGACTGGTCAGGATCGAGAGAAAGATGAACGGAGCAAAGTACAGAGAGATCTTTGAAGAAAATCTGCTCCAGAGCGATCAGGACCTCCGATTTAGGATACCTGCTGTTCTCTGGTATAACACCAGTTGATTTAGGACCCCTGGACAGCTGATGTTCTCTGGTATAATAAGTTGATTTAGGACCCCTGGACAGCTGATGTTCTCTGGTATAACACCAGTTGATATAGGACCCCTGGACAGCTGATGTTCTCTGGTATAATAAGTTGATTTAGGACCCCTGGACAGCTGATGTTCTCTGGTATAACACCAGTTGATTTAGGACCCCTGGACAGCTGATGTTCTCTGGTATAATAAGTTGATTTAGGACCCCTGGACAGCTGATGTTCTCTGGTATAACACCAGTTGATTTAGGACCCCTGGACAGCTGATGTTCTCTGGTATAATAAGTTGATTTAGGACACCTGGACAGCTGACGTTCTCTGGTATAATAAGTTGATTTAGGACACCTGGACAGCTGCAGTTCTGTTGTTGCTGTAGTTACTGATTTGTCATCATACTGATATTTAGACAGGCTGAAAGATCCACAACTACAGTAAGACAACCCAATAACAATTTTCCTTTGGTTGCAAATCCGCATTGTCGGTAGACCTACCTGCTTGTCTCACAATGCATCTCCTGTTCGGTCTTTAAAGTCAAAAATAGCTCTCAGAGCAACAAAGCTTTGCTCCCGGAGAACACATACTGTGAGCAGACAGGGATTATGTTTCATGTGGTCTCTAGGCGTATAATTAGGGGTGAAGCAGCTGTGCTCTGATAGAGAGATGGGGAACACCTGTGTGTGGGTGACACTGCCTTTTCCTTTAGTGACCAGCAGAGGGTGCTGATTCGCCCACCCTCCCTCTGGCCAAGACCAATGAAGAAGTGGTGTTGCTGACCAGCTTTGGATCAGTCTGGACCAATCAAAACAAGCCTACTGATTAAAAGCCTGAACAAAGTCTTATCTGAGATTAAAGCCTTATCATGAATCTCATCAAACATCCAGGAATTAATTCTTCTCTTAGAATTTGAAATAAGAAATTAGAAAGTTGTGCCAAACATCAGGAGAACTACTGTACTTGTGGGCAACGATATGTGTGATGGCTTTGATATTTAGCTCAATTCACACAATACAAATCAGATGTGATTATCTTATCATTTATTCTGTCAGGTCCCAGTAACCTGCACGGCACAAATATTTAAGAGAGAGTATCAAGCACATATAATAAGGGTCTCACCGTGTACACTATGGGGACATGATGTGAACTTTAAAGGGGACACATTTAAATGGCATTACACAAGTCTAGATTAGGGCGCCTGTTTTAATTGCAGCTGTGCTTTGAGAAGCAGGGCCGGATAATAGGAGCTGACACACATATGCCATGGGTCCTGTGATCACCATTAAATTACAAATGCTGTGTATGCTCCTCTCTCCTCTGCTATCCCTCCCATTCATTTACACTGTGATTGACTGCTTTATTTCAGGAACAGCTCCATTAGTTATGTTTTGATGAGTGGTCGTTCATCATAGAAAATAATTGAAAGTAATCATCTCATCCTGTGTGTGTGTGTGTGTGTGTGTGTGTGTGTGTGTGTGTGTGTTTGTTTGTTTGTTTGTTTGTTTGTTTGTTTGTTTGTTTAACCCCTAAAACTGAATCTTGAAATTGGAGGAGAAAGGGAGACTTTTTCCAATGTGCTTGTGGTTTCATACAACGTATCTGATAAAACCAAACTCAGTGCTCGTATTCAACGGCTTCTTTTTAATTTCCAAATGTCAGACAGGCTCCATTTGCATAGAATATAAAAAAACAGATACTCACAGACGGCTGCAGTTTGGAGTTGGTATTTAGGATGATGCTCATTCAAAGACTTGAATAAAAACACTTGAATGCACACTTGAATGCATCACACAGGCACACGTATGCACAAACAACTCAACATAGCATCACTTATTGTGTGCGTACTTCTTTCATGATAACTGTGCAGTAAAAGTTAATGGACGAATCAGAGCACAAAATACCCTCCATTACTATTATGGATTTACTAATTCACCAAATACAGTTTAGTTACTGGGTTCAAACTGACAGAAATAATAGTGATATAGTTAAGCAATAAGGCCCGAGGGGGTGTGGTCTATGGCCAATATAGCAAGGCTAAGGGCTGTTCTTATGCAACGCGGAGTGCCTGGAAACTGGCCCTATACCACAGACCCTCGAGGTACCTTATTGCAATTATCAACTGGTTACCAATATAATTAGAGCAGTAAAAATACATGTTTTGTCATACCTGTGGTATACGGTCTGATACGCCACGGCTGTCAGCCAATCAGCATTCAGGGCTCGAATCACCCAGTTTATAATAAAATATAAATTATATCCCCTTTTTAAATGACTAACACTTTAACATAAGGTGTACATCCTCCCTATTAATAATATATTACAGTAATACTAGCAACTCGCTCCAAGCTTTAGGCACAGTAAGTCCTCTTGTCTGTTTCATCCATAGCTGTAGATGAAATGTCCCTATCACTTCTTCTGCAGGCCGAAGATCTCTGGGCTCTCAATGAGGATGAACTCCACTATCTGGTTCTGATAGACCATGTTAACCGCCATGTTCCCACAGTCCAACTCAGGCCACATGAGTGTCGGGCCAAACACAATGCTGATGCCTTGGGTCGACATGAGGTTCTTCTGCGAGCACGTCAGAATCCTGCAGAGAGAGAAGGGTTCAATTACCTGGGAAAATAAGAGTTTGAAACAATGGGATAAATTCATAAAAAGTCATGAAACAAGATTGGTTTTTCAAGTCAACATCAATGATTATCACAAAAAGAGATCTCATTTTCACTGGATGATGGTGGATAATTTCTACATACATTCACCAGATTTGTCAGCAAGGCAGATTTTTACCCTTGAATGGCCCCTATTGAAGGCATCTCCTATTTCAGTATTGGCAACACTGTATATAATTTGTGCACCCAGCTTTGTGTATTCAAAGGTCCAGGTTCAGCCACAAACTAAACCGCTCACTTCATACCACACGTTCAGCACCGGCAGTGAACTTAAGAACATCCATTGACTCTATGTATCTGAATAGGGAAAGTTACTAAATCAATCTGGATGGAGTTTCAGTGTAGAGATGTCTGGAGAATCCTGGGTATCAGGAAATCAAGAAGAAAGGGCCTCCAGAGTGGCACAGTGGTCTAAGGCAATGCATCTCAGTGCTAGCTGTACCACTAGAGATCCTGTTTCGATCCAGGCTCTGTCGCAGCTGGCCGCGACCTGGAGACCCATGGGGCGTCGCCCGGATTGGCCGGCAGGGATGTTCTTGTCCCATCGCGCTCTAGCGACTCCTGTGACAGGCCAGGTGCAATGCACGCTGACACGGTAGCGAGGTGTACGGTGTTTCCTCCGACACATTGGTGTGGCTGGCTTCCGGGTTAATTAAGCGGACATTGTGTCAAGAAGCAGTGCGGCTCGGCTGGGTTGTGTTTCGGTTCCCCAGTGACCCGCTTTTGTTTTACTTTACAGATTGCCTCGCCTTCTTCCTTTGCCATAATCCATCAGAAATATATTCCATTATCTTGATATGAGCAGTACGCTATGCAGTACGCTATGCAGTACGCTAAGCAGTACGCTATGCAGTACGCTAAGCAGTACGCTAAGCAGTACGCTATGCAGTACGCTATGCAGTACGCTAAGCAGGGTGCATATAAGGACTACTTTCCGGGGGAAAGCACAGAATACGTGATAGTATTTTTGAGAAGCATTCTCCCTGAGCTGAGGCTTGGCTCTGGGACAAAGACGCCAAGTAGGCCCAGGCAGGGGGACTCACTCCGCTCCTCTCTCTACTCCCTCCGTGGAGGAGGCTGCCACCCACAGGCCTCTGGGCCCATTATGGAGTGAGGCCTGGAATGGGATGGAAGGCCTGTGGCATGGGGCGCATCTCCAAGCTGTCTGTGGGCTCTTGACGAAGCGTTCTGAGGTGGGATGGGGTCCCTCCATGCTCAAAACAAATCCACACACGGCCTCTCAGCTGATAATTGCATCCAAAAGGTATTGTCAAAGTGCCAGGCTGGTCTGCTCTGCTCTCAGCGCTCTGCTGCGCTGCGGCGTCTGAAGCTGGTCTTTCGGAAAGCCCTAAATGATGTTATCTATGGCTGAAATATATCTTTTAAAATTATTGTTAAATAATAAAAAACAGCCTGTATATTTTCCAGCGTCACAGCGGCGTACACATTTAGTGAACATGTATTATAAAAAAACATAGCATTTTTTTTCCCTTTTTTTCAGTATATGGAGTTAGTATTCTTTGTGACAACTACCTTAATAGTTCAGTCAACATAACATGTAGCTGTTGTAAAGGCAGATATACAGGTATGCAAGAGAGCAATCACGATAGGCATTTCAGACGGACTGACATTCACAGTAGCGATAGTCTGTCTAAACAGATGATTTCAGTGTACAGTCTACGGTATGTCAATAAAAAGCTTCTCTGAAAAGGTCAGGATCAGGCTGTACCTCACCAATGGAAAAATGTCTCTAAATCGTTAATCGTATGTGATGGTCAACATCTTGCTCTGCCATATGTCATTATAATATCGACCCGGCGTGGGCATGTGGCGTGGGCACATGCCATGCATACTTCTCAACCTCATTACGGATAGAAAGGCCTGACGATGATCCAACCTGACATCATGAATATTTATCCTCATCTCACTTTGAGTAAACAAATATATACTTGTCCATAAAATATGCTATCATGATACTGTGTCAGAGCGAATGTGTAGTGATGTAGCCTTGTACTGTGGTAGTTTATGTATAGAAGTAACGCAATAGTAGTAATAATAGTGGTCGTAGCAGCAATAACAGAGTAGCTAGTACTGAACAGTGTCTACCAGTGCCATAATGCTATAAGTTACAAAACGCTGACGTTTTGGACTATTGTGGGAAAAGTGCCATAATTGATTCCAGACGTGAACTCTTAAGTTCACAGGTGGGAACGTAATTGCAGGAAGTAAAATTCCCTGGCACCTATTTATCAATGCTACCAAAGCATAACTACAGTACAGATTCACTCTCACCACATGCATGGGCCATCAGAATTTGTGTGAAGATCTATTTAAGGGGATGAGTGACAAAAACAGAGTTTACTGAATGCAAATAATTGAGCATGTGGATGACAATATGATGAGTGAGTGCTTTTTATTTGACCTTGTAAATACAGTTTTAATTGCCTGGCAAATAGTTGCCTGGCAAATAGCACAGTTCCTGCTCAGCCCAGTCAAAACTGTTCGCTGCTCTGGCACCCCAATGGTGGAACAAGCTCCCTCACGACGCCAGGACAGCGGAGTCAATCACCACCTTCCGGAGACACCTGAAACCCCACCTCTTTAAGGAATACCTGGGATAGGATAAAGTAATCCTTCTAACCCCCCCCCTTAAAAGATTTAGATGCACTATTGTAAAGTGGTTGTTCCACTGGATATCATAAGGTGAATGCACCAATTTGTAAGTCGCTCTGGATAAGAGCGTCTGCTAAATGACTTAAATGTAAATGTAAATGTGTGTTGTGTGTCCATGTGACTAAGTGTTTTGGGGTGTGTCTCAGAGTGAAACCCGATTACAATGTGTACACACCATCATTTCCCATTTATGTCTGCAATTAAACTCAGCCCTGTGCCTGTGTACAGTACATCACTGTTCTCTGCCTGTCTGACCATCCACGTTTTAATATTAGAACACTGCGATGATCTAAGGGTCTGGATTTTCATAGCCAATGGTTCACTAATGATCTCAAATAAGGCCACTCAATTATTCAAGTAATTCCACTGTATATTCACAGGAGGAATAGATCACCTAGCTAAGCTCATTCTGACACTGCACAATGGAAACTGCTATAAGTTAGTGTTGAAATGCTTACTCTAGCTAGCTATACTCTTACTCTCCTCCTCCTCTGACCATGCTGATTACTATACCTACTACCTCTACTACTGTTACTACCACACCTACCAACACCACCACCACCACTACTACTAATACTACTACTACTACTACTACAACTACTAATACTACAACTACCACCACTACTACCACCACAACTACTGCTACTACAACTACAAATACTACGACCACCACCACTACGACCACCACCACTACTACTACTACTACTACTACTACTACTAACACCACTACCACCACCACCAGCACCAGCACCAGCACCATCACTACTACTACTGCTACTACTACTACTACTACGACGATGACTACCACCACTACTACTACCTCCTCTACTACCACGACCACCACCACTACTACTACCACTACTACTACCTCCTCTACTACCACCACCACTACTACTACCTCCTCTACTACCACGACCACCACCACCACCACTACTACTACCACTACTACTACCTCCTCTACTACCACTACTACTACCTCCTCTACTACTGCCACTACTACTACCACCACCACTACTACTACCACTACTACTACTACTACAACTACTACTTCTACACTACTACTACTACTACCACTACTACTACTACCACCACCACAACCACTACTACTACTACCACCACTACTACTACCTCCTCTATTACCACCACCACTACTGTCACTACTACTACTACTACCACCACCACCACTACTACGACCACTACCACTACTGCTGCCACTACTACTACTACTACCACTACTACTACTACCACCACCACAACCACTACTACTACTACCACCACTACTACTACTACCTCCTCTATTACCACCACCACTACTGCCACTACTACTACTACCACCACCACCACTACTACGACCAGTACCACTACTACTACTACTACCACTACTACTACTTATACTACTACTACCAGTACTTGTACTACTACTGCTACCACCACTACTACTTCTACCACTACTACTACTACTACCACCACCACCACTACTACCACTACCACCACCACAACCACTACTACTACTACCACCACTACTACTACCACCACCACCACCACTACTACCACTACTACTACCACTACCACCACCACTACCACTACTGCTGCCACTACTACTACTACCACCACCACTACCACCACCACTACTAATACTACTACCACTACTACTACTACTACTACTACTACCAGTACTTGTACTACTACTACTACCACCACTACTACTTCTACCACTACTACTACTACTACTACCACCACTACTACTACTACTACTACTACTACTACCACCACCACCACCACTACTACTACTACTACTATTACTACTACTACCACCACCACCACCACCACTAATTGTACTACTACTTGTACTACTACTTGTACTACTACTACTACTACCACCACCACCACTACTAATACTGCTACTACCACCACTACTTCTACTACTACCACCAGTACATGTACAGTACTACTACTACTACCACTACTACTACTACCACTACCACTACTACTACTACCACTACCACCACTACTACCACCACTACTACTACTACTACTACTACCACCACTACCACCACCACCACTACTACTACTACCACCACTACGTGTACTACCACTACTACTACTACTACTGCCACCACCACCACTACTAATACTACTACTACCACTATGTGTACTACCACTACTACTACTACTACTAATACTACTACTACTACTACCACCACCACTACATGTACTACCACTACTACTACTCATACTTCAATCTCCACCACTACTACTACTACTACCACCACTACTTGTACTACTACTTGTACTACTACTACTACTTGTACTACTACCACCACCACTACTACTACTACCACCACCACTACGTGTACTACCACTACTACTACCACCACTACTATTACTACCACCACCACCACCACCACTACTACCACCACTACTTGTACCACTACTACTACCACCACCACTACTACTACTACCACCACCACTACGTGTACTACCACTACTACTACCACCACTACTATTACTACCACCACCACCACCACCACTACTACCACCACCACTACTACCACCACTACTTGTACCACTACTACTACTACTACTACTACTACATGTACTACCTCTACTGTTACTACTCCTGCAGAAAACAAAATCAGACTTGAAATACTGCACACCCAAACATCACATAAAGACTTGTCAGTAACACTGCAACTGGCACAATGATTTCAAAATCCCATGGGGGCATGCACCGCTATCAGCAGTGAGTGTCCAGCCTACCGTACCCTGAGAGGTGACCAGAGGGCACTCATGATTTGATCTGACGAAGGGTTGATATCCCCTACATGAGCTGACGTGCATGGCCCAAGATGCCAATGGTAATTAATTAGCATCTCATTTCGCCAAGCAGGGCATGACAGAAAATGGGAGCTGGACCATGATGGCGTCCCTCCTACCCTCATTCCTCCTCCTCCTAATTGGGTCAGGATCATTGACTCCTTCAGGATCATGAGACAGATAATAAATTGAGGTGAGGAGGAGATGAGAGGAGACTGGGCCTGTGAGCAGGAGGAGGTGGGGTGCGGAGGAGAGGTGACGCGGGGTGGTCTATGGCTCGGAGGTTGAAACTGTAGGCGTCAGTCTTGTAAAGTGAACAGACAGTGCCCCATCTGATCTGAACTAAAAATACCCCATGGGACCAAACATTTGTTCAAGTGTTGAAAAGTTTCCAGTGAGCATCTTCTCAGTGCACTGTGGGTACAAAACACTGCATGGGAAAATGGCAGTTGAGAGCCAATCATAAGAGCTGTCCTAGACAGATCTATGCCATCCATTCTGCTCCAGAAGCACTCGTTGTCTCGGCTGTGGCTTCCTACTACCCCTAGAGACGTTACATCCAAAGGTTTGTTTTCCACTCAGCAGTAAGGTCATCAACAATTGAAAGACAGAAAACAGACCCATGGATTTTTTTAAAGCCCTTGTGGTAAATGGTACCATGAACAGCGGTGCTAAAAAAAAAACTGAAATAGGAGAGTAAATAAGAGAATAAAAAATAGGAGAATAAATAAAAAAAAGTGAAGGTACCCTTCAGAGAATCTGCTTTCATTGACCACATCATCACAATGCAAGTACACGGCTCCATATTGAAGTGAGCCCCCATGGATTACAGAGAAAGGGAAACACTGGTTCCACACAAGCAGAGAATGAAGCCACAACAAAGCAGTGAAATATTTTCATAGACTTTTGCATTTACTGAAGGCACGGTCAACCCAGCCAAGACCGAAATAAAACTGCTCAGTGAAGTCTTGGATGACAAACCACTCTTAATTTTGGAACAAAAGTCATTTAATGTGGGAGGCAGGGACACACACATTAACACATTTTCTCCACAGGGCCTTTTTGTAATCTCATTTGAAATCTTTGATGAGGACACATGCTGATAAGTGTTTTTCAGATTTAACTCTGTACTCACATTCTTTTCTTCTAATTGTCTTTAGAAGATTTTCTCAGTATCTCCTCTCTTTCTCTCCTCTCGCAATCTCAGAGAAAATATACTATACTATACCTGGTCCTCTCTTTGGCAGAAAAAAAGGCAAATAATAACTAAATAAATAAATCACAGATGATCCTAATTAACTGTGGTCTGCTGTGTAATTTAGATTGGGGACACGCACCTAGCAACAGAGAGTGGGACTGGGAGTGAAAGCAGTACAGAGCGAGAGGGAGAGAGAGAAAGAGGTGAATAAGATTTAAACCACATCAGTAGGTGGAGGTGTAGCTGCCAAAGTCCTGGATCTGGTCCCTAGGGGCCCCTTCTCCTGCCATTCTGTCACATGACATCTTCTGGCTTAATAATTTGCAAGGTGAGAGGACAGGGGGAAGTCATTTTGTGGCGGGGACAGACTTGGAGGCACTGCCTGGGATTTACTCTGTCCCCACAATCCCCTTGCAGTGAAACCGTTTGGGCAAAACAATGCGTCAGTAACTTTACTTCACTTATCCTCATAAAATCTGTCAATGGACTATTATTCAACATATTATCTTATGCAAAACTGCATAAAGGAGCTGCAGGAGAAGGAAATAGGACTGGGAAACGTAAACCCTTTATTTAGGTGTGTCATTGCTGTAAGAGAGAAAGAAAGAGATAACAAAAGAGAGAGAGAGAGAGAGAGAAAGAGAGACAGAGACAGAGATTCTTCGGGGGTATCTCTGCAGGCGATTCTGCATGGGGATATGAGTGAGGGACTAATTGAGGGACCTGGCATTCGGAAGCAAACAGACAAACACACACACCCGTCCTCTGCTGCAGCCAAGGGGTATGTTCCCGTTAGGGAGGGGCTCATCAATCTAAAATGATTCATTTGGCCTCCTGTGTGGGGTGGTAAATATGGGTAAGATGGGATAGAACACCTCTCCTGGGACATGGGTTTAGCCATATGGCCCCTTTAGCCTGGCCAGGACTGTCAGAGTGGACCGAGGCCAGGCAGGCAGCACTGAGGTCATTTCCCCCTTCCCTGTACACATGGGGCCAGGATGCTTCGGTCGTGTGGGGGAAGGGGGATAGGAGGGTCATATAAACTTTCTACCGAGCTTGATGTTTTAGTCTGACCCTCTGTTGTCAATCAGATTTTTAAACACTAATAGATAAGATACTTTATGAGTTCTATCAGTAGCTATTGTAGTACCATTCGCCTGCTTTATTCTACAAATCAAATCCAATGTTATTGGTCACATACACATATTTATCAGATGTTATTGCGGGTGTAGTGAAATGCTTGTGTTCCTAACAGTGCAGTACAATGCATCCGAATTCTGGACATTAAAAAAACAACATGTTGCGGCAGTGCTCCAATGGCATGAAAGGCTGTGAACTTACGTCTGCAGGTGTCTGAAGAGTACTCTCATGGTATCCTGGTTGGGTTTAGGGAGCTGAAGTACCAGCTTCTTCATCACCTGTACCTTCTGTTTGCATTCCTTCGTCTCTGTTCAGAAGGAAGAGTTTGGGGAATAACACTATAAAGATTGAAAATCCAAATGTAGATGTTTGACTGATTATACACATTCAATTCAAGAGTTAGTGAGACTTTACATTGTGTGTTAATGGATGATCATTATTGTTATTACTGGAAGCCATTAGAGCCTTAGTGTTACTGAAACACAACACTTAATGGCTGACCAATTAGCAGTCCCACGGGAATGTCCTGGTCTCCAACCCTTCAATGGGATGTCAGATGGGCCCTTACCCATAATGCGAAAGCCTTAGAGAGACGGTAAACTGTTTGGTGACATTGTATCTGATTTATGACCTCTATAAATTGGTAGAATCCATCATGTTATGATGGCTGATGGGTAACACTCCTCTCCTGATAGTGTATGCTGGACACTGTGCTTTAATAGGTTAAAAGAATACACCAATGAACTCTCTCAAACACTGTGCATGTGTTTCAATGAGAATGGTGAGACTTTATTTGATTGCAATCAAACAAAAATAGAAACCTAATACATTGGTCAGATGAGTTAGATAATCCCAGAGAGAAAATCCTTGATGATTTGGTACTCATAGGGGGCAGGCCAGGCGGGGACGTCAATACAACCAACCCAGAGACCAAGCTCATTTTCCACCCCAAACTAATTTAGCGTGTTAATCTGAACAGATGTTTGCTTGCTGTAATGCTATTCCATTTAGGAACAGTTGGGGAAACATGTGAATGTGTGTGTTTCTGTAGTTAGCTAAAGAGGGAGAGAGTGAAAGAAAATAACTGAAAAACAAGAAAACCCTGAAAACTGCAACAGTCCGTAACACATCTACAGTCAGTAACAGTTAGTAACAGTCAGTAACACATCTACAGTCAGTAACAGTTAGTAACAGTCAGTAACACATCTACAGTCAGTAACAGTTAGTAACAGTCAGTAACACATCTACAGTCAGTAACAGTTAGTAACAGGCAGTAACACATCTACAGTCAGTAACAGTTAGTAACAGTCAGTAACACATCTACAGTCAGTAACAGTCCGTAACAGTCAGTAACACATCTACAGTCAGTAACAGTCTGTAACAGTCAGTAACACATCTGCAGTCGGTAACAGTCAGTAACACATCTACAGTCAGTAACAGTCAGTAACACATCTACGGTCAGTAACAGTCAGTAACACATCTAAAGTCCATAACACATCTACAGGCAGTAACACATCTACAGTCAGTAACAGCCCGTAACAGTCAGTAACACATCTATAGTCAGTAACCGGCTGTAATAGTCAGCATATCAGCAATAGTTAGCATATAAGAAGCTTCTAAAGCCATTACATAATTTTCTGGAATTTTCCAAGCTGTTTAAAGGCACATTCAACTTAGTGAATGTTAACTTCTGACTCACTGGAATTGTGATACAATGAATTATAATTGAAATAATCTGTCTGTTAACAATTGTTGGAAAAATGCACAATGTATATGTCCTAACCGACTTGCCAAAGCTATATTTTGTTAACAAGACATTTGTGGAGTGGTTGAAAAACGAGTTTTAACCTGGGCTAGGGGGCAGTATTTTCACGGCCGGATGAAAAACATACCCAATTTAAACAGGTTACTACTCTGGCCCAGAAACTAGATTAGCATATTATTAGTAGATTTGGATAGAAAACACTCTGAAGTTTCTAAAACTGTTTGAATGGTGTCTGTGAGTATAACAGAACTCATATGGCAGGTAAAAACCTGAGAAAAATCCAAGGAAGTGAAAAGTCTGAGAATTGTAGTTCTTCTTTTGATTCTCTATCGAAACTACAGTGTCTGTGGGGTGACGTTGCACTTCTTAAGGCTTCCATTGGCTGTCTAAAGCCTTCAGAAAGTGGTTTGAGCATTTTCCTGTCACTGGGCAGATAATAGGAGCTCAGTTACTGAGTGGTCTGCCTGGCAACAAAGGGATTGGATATGCGCGGTCACGCGAGCACGCCGTTCCTTCTTTTTCTTCTTGAATGAATATGCTATTGTCCGGTTTGAATATTATCGCAATTCTACGTTAAAAATACCATAAAGATTGATTTTAAACAGCGTTTGACATGCTTCTAAGTACGGTAATGGAACATTTTGACTTTTCGTCTCTCGTTCCGCGCTCGCGCGTTATGCCTTTGGATAAGTGATCTGTACGCACAAACAAAACGGAGGTATTTGTACATAAATATGGATAATTTCGAACAAAAACAACATTTTTTGTGGAAGTAGCAGTCCTGGGAGTGCATTCTGACGAAGATCAGCAAAGGTAAGAGAATATTTCTAATACTAATTCTAAGTTTAGGTTGCCCCGAACTTGGCGGGTGTCTGAATAGCTCACCGTGATGGCTGACCTATGTACTCAGAATATTTGTAACGGTCGTCGTACGTAGTGGACCAAGGCGCAGCGGGTTGAGTGCTCATAGTGACTTTATTTGAACACGTAACAAACAAAAACAAGAAAACGATCGAACGAACAGGATTGCAGGCTAAACACACAGCTATGCAACAACTACTTCCCACAAAGGGACAGGTGCAAACAGGCTACCTAAGTATGACTCTCAATCAGCAACAATGATGTACAGCTGTTCCTGATTGAGAGCCATACCAGGCCAACAAAGAAATACACAACATAGACAGAGCACAGAAATACGAAATATAGAACATAACCCAAACACCCCGGAATACTCTAACCAAACACCCCTCTACATAAACACATATACTAACAAACCCCGAACCACATAAAACAAATACCCCCCCTGCCACGTCCCGACCAAACTACAATAACAAATAACACTTTTACTGGTCAGAACGTGACAATATTGAAAAATGTGCTTTCTCCATAAGGCTATTTTAAAATCTGACACAGTGGTTGCGTCCAGGGGTAGTCTATCTATAATTCTTAAAATAATTGTTATATATTTTGTCAACGTTTATGATGAGTATTTTTGTAAATTGATGTGCACTTTCACCAGACGTTTTGGTGGGAATACATTTTCTGAACATCACGCTCCAATGTAAAATATAAAAATGTAAAAAACGCTAGCGTCCCACCTAACCCATAGAAATTTATGACTCCAACCTAAGTGTATATAAACTTCTGGCTTCAACTGTATACAGTCAGTAACATATATACAGTCAGTAACAGTTAGTAACATATCTACAGTCAGTAACAGTCATTAACACATCTCCAGTCAGTAACAGTCAGTAACATATCTACAGTCAGTAACAGTCAGTAACACATCTAAAGTCAGTACCAGTCAGTAACGCATCTACAGTCAGTAACACATCTACAGTCAGTAACAGTTAGTAACAGTCAGTAACAGTCAGTAACACATATACAGTCAGTTACACATCTACAGTCAGTAACACATCGACAGTCAGTAACAGTCAGTAACACATCTACAGTCAATAACAGTCAGTAACACATCTACAGTCAGTAACAGTCAGTAACACATCTACAGTCAATAACAGTCAGTAACGCATCTACAGTCAGTAACACATCTACAGTCAGTAACAGTCAGTTACACATCTACAGTCAGTAACACATCGACAGTCAGTAACAGTCAGTAACACATCTACAGTCAGTAACAGTCAGTAACACATCTACAGTCAATAACAGTCAGTAACGCATCTACAGTCAGTAACACATCTACAGTCAGTAACACTTAGTAACAGTCAGTAACAGTCAGTAACACATATACAGTCAGTAACACATCTACAGTCAGTAACAGTCAGTAACACATCGACAGTCAGTAACAGTCAGTAACACATCTACAGTCAGTAACAGTCAGTAACACATCTACAGTTAATAACAGTCAGTAACATATATACAGTCAGTAACACATCTACAGTCAGTAACAGTCAGTAACAGTCAGTAACACATCGACAGTCAGTAACAGTCAGTAACACATCTACAGTCAGTTACACATCTACAGTCAGTAACACATCTACAGTCAGTAACAGTCAGTAACAGTCAGTAACACATCTACAGTCAGTAACAGTCAGTAACACATCTAAAGTCAATAACAGTCAGTAACATATATACAGTCAGTAACACATCTACAGTCAGTAACAGTCAGTAACACATCTACAGTCAGTAACAGTCAGTAACAGTCAGTAACACATCTACAGTCAATAACAGTCAGTAACACATCTACAGTCAGTAACAGTCAGTAACATATCTACAGTCAGTAACAGTCAGTAACACATCTACAGTCAGTAACAGATCTACAGTCAGTAACAGTCAGTAACATATATACAGTCAGTAACAGTCGATCCACCTGTTGGCACCTGCTACCTGGTAGAGATGACAACAACCTCTTATTTCCTCTTCCCTCCCTGTGCTCAACATCCTTCTCTAATCTCCAGGGGAAGCCACAGGTTAGGGGTAACACTGATGGCCTAATGGAGTCTGCTCAGCACTGCTTCTTCTGATTACCCCAGGTTGTTAGCAGACAGAGCCGCAGAGCGAGGCGAGGACAATGTTTGCCCCCCTGTCTGTTGTACCGTGGAGGCTCCCCTTGAGCACGGCCAGAGCAGATGTCTGCGTGTGCACCGAGCTGGCACAGGCACAGGTGGCAGATGCCCGCGTCGGGTGCCAACCCCCGCCAGTTGGGCACAGATGGACAAACACTTTCTGGAAAAGAGAATAGGGCCCCTGACATTCTGCTCTAGGTGAGCATGGCCTGAGCCACGCTCTGTTCTGTCTCTGTCACTGTTCTGTCTCTATCTCTGCTCTGTCTCTGTCTTTGCTCTGTCTCTGTCACTGTTCTGTCTCTGTCTTTGCTCTGTCTCTGTCACTGTTCTGTCTCTGTCTCTGCTCTGTCTCTGTCTCTGCTCTGTCTCTGTCTCTGTCTCTGTCACTGTTCTGTCTCTGTCTCTGCTCTGTCTCTGTCTTTGCTCTGTCTCTGTCTTTGCTCTATCTCTGTCTTTGTTCTGTCACTGTTCTGTCTCTGTCTCTGTCTCTGCTCTGTCTCTGTCTCTGTCACTGTCACTGTTCTGTCTCTGTCTCTGCTCTGTCTCTGTCTTTGCTCTGTCTCTGTCTTTGCTCTGTCTCTGTCTTTGCTCTGTCACTGTTCTGTCTCTGTCTCTGCTCTGTCTCTGTCTCTGCTCTGTCACTGTTCTGTCTCTGTCTCTGCTCTGTCTCTGCTCTGTCTCTGCTCAGTCTCTGTCTTTGCTCTGTCTCTGTCTTTGCTCTGTCTCTGTCTTTGCTCTGTCTCTGTCTTTGCTCTGTCACTGTTCTGTCTCTGTCTCTGCTCTGTCTCTGTCTCTGTCTCTGTCACTGTTCTGTCTCTGTCTCTGCTCTGTCTCTGTCTTTGCTCTGTCTCTGTCTTTGCTCTGTCTCTGTCTTTGCTCTGTCACTGTTCTGTCTCTGTCTCTGCTCTGTCTCTGTCTCTGCTCTGTCACTGTTCTGTCTCTGTCTCTGCTCTGTCACTGTTCTGTCACTGTTCTGTCTCTGTCTCTGCTCTGTCTCTGCTCTGTCTCTGTCTCTGCTCAGTCTCTGTCTTTGCTCTGTCTCTGTCTTTGCTCTGTCTCTGTCTTTGCTCTGTCTCTGCTCAGTCTCTGTGGGAGCTTTTCCTGTCACTCTCTCTCAACAAAGTTCTCCTGTTTCGTTTTTGTCCTCTGTATCAACTATGACTGGAAGTTATCACTGAGATTATCCTAAGTGATTTAAGATGAGAGTTTAGTAGACTCACTGAAATGGATCAGGTTATATATCTGTTAAGTACACTTTCTAAGAGGCGTTTGCTGCTACCTAGCTAATCAATAGAAGGCCTCACCCTAAAATATTTAATCTAGTCTCCATAACTGGCACAAAGGACATGATTCATTAATGACTTTGCCGTTGGTGGCTGACATATTGGAGATGCCCCTCAGCTCACCATTGTGGACAGATGGAGAGGACAGTGTCATTAATATAAAGCAGGCTGAAATGCCCTGTTAGGATTATAGTATCTGAATGTGCTGATTCACTCCAATGTACCACACCCTGTAACATATAGCCTGACCTGTAAAGTCACACAGGGTCATGTTGCATGGTACTGATTGAGCACGGAAGCTAGTTGAATACAGGGCAGCATTTAGTGCAAAAAAAAACGGTGTGTAACTTTCAATTAATTGGAAACTGTGCTGTTCTGAAGGACATTTGAAAAATGGGGAGGGGTTGGATTATGGGTTGGGGAACGCTGTCAGCCCTTTACATACGCCACTCATTGCTTCAAGCCACACCCACCAAACAGAGCAAATGGACCTCAAAGTCTGTTAAAAAAAACATTGAAGAAGGTTTTGTAGGAATGTGTCATTCAGTAAAAAATGTCACGCAACATAGCAAACGTTTAATCGGACTGAATGCACCCCAGGCAATACTGCTCTTCACACAAACGTTCAAAACCTTTAGATAATTTTCAGCTTCCTTATAGATTAAGTTTTGATTATTTAATTGATGGAGCTGACTCATTGTGGTACCACACAACACTAAATGTGGTACCATTTCATGGAAGACCCAGTTTTCTTTTGTTAACGAATCCAATATTGTTATAGATCCGGCACCGACAGGAAAGCAAAGTCTCTCAATGATGGGAAGCATCTCAAGGGAGACAGCGTACCCCACAGAAGACTAAACGAACATTAGTCATGTCAACTTTAGTCCCCGGTTGGAGCATTAGGAAGATTTTGGGAACCTAGAGGGGATTAAGTCATTTATGACTTGTTATGAAAAGAGAGCATTACAACTCCTCATCCAGGTCTGCATACAACACAAACAAACACTGGTGGTCCAATGTAATTCAATACTGGATGGGGCGTAGCCCATGGAACAGACACTTTCCAGAACAAAGATTGAAAAGTGATTGAGGTGTATGGATTGGAACAAGAAGGTAAGTGCCCCCAACATGTTTTCTTTTCTATCTCTAAGTAGAGGTAATAACCTAAAATATAGCCATTTTTTTTATTATTTCATAGTTACTTTCATATTGTATCACTAAAACAATTACTTCCAACTTCCTGCACATTTTATAGACAATTACTGCGAGAAAAAAGAAGAAACCTGTACACTGCTCTTGCTTGTATTCCTGTTCTTTATTAAGCTTTAAGTATTGGCCTCAAGGCCTTAACAAGCACTGACGAAGGCCTTGAAGCCGACACGTAAAGCTTAATAAAGAACAGGAATACAAGCAAGAGCAGTGTGCAGGTTTCTTCTTTTTCTCATCTTATTCAATTGTTACCATACACCTGCAATAAAGAAAGCTCAGATCGCCGTGTGCCTTTTGAACTTTGAATAGGCAATTACTGCAGAACAGCCTTAAGTGTTTCAATCGGTGACACAGTGACTAGATACAAATTCACTACCTAAACCGCTGTGCATTTAATCCCATTAACAGGGAAACATAATTAGTTTCAGGAAATCTAGTTTAAAAAAAAAAACTATTTTCCAGCCAGGCGTAGAGTGTGGCATGGATCACCAGAACTCTGTCAGGGAAAATATTATCAGAAAGCAAATAATCCTGGAAGTTGTGATTGAGATTGGAAATGGATCGCATGAGTTTGCTTTTGGTTAATGAATAACAAAGTCTTAGAAGAACATTGAATGCCCCCATTTCATAAAAAGGTAGTATATTGAATTATCTTGATCAAACGTCAAATTGAATTATGAAGAAATGTTATTCTCAAACTGAAATATTACCATATAAAGAGGTCTCAGCACAATAGAACAGAAGTGCAAATTTTGAGACAGTTTTTAATAATTTGTTAAATTTTTCATTGCATATTCATGGTAGTGCTTTGCACCACATTCTCCAATTTCAGGAAATACAATCATAATTAATACTCATTATGAACACAGATCACACGTCAAGAATCAATCTGTGATTACGATGAGTTCTCTGTATAAGTCTCTCTCAATAAGTCAGATAACAGAAAGAAACCATAGACTGTCATTCTAGTCAGAATAACTCCTTGGTAAAGGGCTTGTAAGGCTCTGGGCTCTCTGCTTGCCTTTCTGGGATGTGCACTTTGCATTTGAGTTAGAATAAATAATGACAGGATGTCCTAAATCTTTCTGTTAGTTTTGTTCTACCGTAATGGTGATTATTATCTGAACTAGGCCAGGTCAAAGTATGTGCAATTATTCATTTACAAATGCTGTGTCTCTTTGAAGCTGGAGAAGTGGTGTGTCACCCAAGATGACCTGGTCACTGACCGGGTCAACACCCCTCTCTTTGAAGCTGGAGAAGTGGTGTGTCACCCAAGATGACCTGGTCACTGACCGGGTCAACACCCCTCTCTTTGAAGCTGGAGAAGTGGTGTGTCACCCAAGATGACCTGGTCACTGACCGGGTCAACACCCCTCTCTTTGAAGCTGGAGAAGTGGTGTGTCACCCAAGATGACCTGGTCACTGACCGGGTCAACACCCCTCTCTTTGAAGCTGGAGAAGTGGTGTGTCACCCAAGATGACCTGGTCACTGACCGGGTCAACACCCCTCTCTTTGAAGCTGGAGAAGTGGTGTGTCACCCAAGATGACCTGGAACTAGTGCTGGACGTTAACATTTTCCAATAAAGATCCTGATGAAATAGGCATCTGATGAACTGACCCAATTGTAGCCTGGACCGTTTGCAGAATGTCGGATATCACCATGATAACCATTTACAAACAAGTACCAAACATTAAAAAGAGGAATATGATTCTCTTTAAGTTTGTCATATACTGTACATCCAGTTTTGTCGCCCTAATCTACAGTATTATCATAAATACAAAATCCTCATTGGTTATTGCTTAAGTGGGTGAATCAACTCCTACTGAGACAGAATACATTCTCTTGATTTTCTGTGCAGAGCTGTTTTCCGCTGTGTTGTTTGTGTTTTTGTGTTAGTATAGTGACTAAATCAGAGCTGTGTACTAAACTGTGCTAGCTACTTAGTGATGAGAAAGTCCCTGGCTTGATGGAGATGTGAGGCGAGGAGCAGCTTACAGACTTCCCTCCACTCCTCTCCTCCTCTGGGTTGCGCAGTTACTAACTCACATGACTTCATTTCCATGGTTACTGATGGCACAGACAAGGACCCAACAACTTGGGAAAACATGCATTTTTTTTCCTAATTAGCATTTTTGAATTAACAGAAGAAGATTTTAAAAGGTTGCTGGTCATCAATTACTGGGAGCAAAGAATGGAATAAAATCTGTTCATGTTAAAAGAGGTCAAATCTGTTTCAACAGATAAAACACAGACAGGCATACTGAGAGTTTCAACAGATAAAACACAGACAGGCATACTGAGAGTTTCAACAGATAAAACACAGACAAGCATACTGATAGTTTCAACAGATAAAACACAGACAGGCATACTGATAGTTTCAACAGATAAAACACAGGCAGGCATACTGAGAGTTTCAACAGATAAAACACAGACAAGCATACTGAGAGTTTGAACAGATACAACACAGACAGGCATACTGAGAGTTTGCACACAGCCATGAACATGTAACATGTTAGTTTACACATTTACTGGCAACACTAACAACGCCGCCACCATCCTCTACAATCCAACCCCATGATTTCAGTGTTCAAACATCAACTATAGACATAGTGCTCTAACAAGATCTAACTCAGTTCAACAAGATCTAACTCAATTCATAGTGTTTGCATTGATTTGCTTGCGGGAAAAAAAGGAGTGTTTGTCTGTGAGACAGGTGGCTGGAGATTCCAGATTCCCCTCTCTGATACTGAGGCCCACATGAATAATAGAACGTGGTAAGTTGGTGCCAGGATCAGGGCCTGCAAACACAGCTGCTCCTCTCAGCCTTCCAAGAATGAACAGCACACTGGGAAGGGAAACAGGAAGATAGGGCCTGCATGGGCCCCACCTGAGGACCTCAGCCTGAGCAACTAATCAAACCTATGGGCTAAGAGGGAGAGAAGAGAGAGGGAGAGGAGAGAAGAGAGACGGAGAGGAGGGAAGGGAGAAGGAGAGAAGAGGGAGGGAGAGGAGAGAAGGGAGAGGGAGAGGAGGGAAGGGAGAGGAGGGAAAGGAGAGAAGAGTGAGGGAGAGGAGAGAAGGGAGAGGGAGAGAAGAGAGAGGGAGAGGAGAAAGGGAGAGGAGAGAAGGGAGAGGAGAGAGGAAGAGGAGAGAGAGGAAGAGGAGGGAAGAGAGTGAGGAGAGAAGGGAGAGGAGGGAAGGGAGAGGAGATAAGAGAGAGGAAGAGGAGGGACAAGAGGGAGAGGAGGGAAGGGACAGAGGAGAGAAGAGAGAGGGAGAGGAGGTAAGAGAGAGGAAGAGGAGGGACAAGAGGGAGAGGGGAGAGGGAGAGGAGGGAAGGGACAGAGGAGAGAAGAGAGAGGGAGAGGAGGGAAGAGAGTGAGGAGAGAAGGGAGAGGAGGGAAGGGAGAGGAGATAAGAGAGAGGAAGAGGAGGGACAAGAGGGAGAGGAGGTAAGGGAGAGGAAAGAAGAGCAAGGGAGAGGAGGGACGAGAGAGGAGATAAGAGAGAGGAAGAGGAGGGATAAGAGGGAGAGGAGGGAAGAGATAGGGAGGGGAGGGAAGAGAGAGAGGGAGAGGGAAGAGAGAGGGAGAGAAGATAGAGGGAGAGGAGGGATGAGAGAGAGGAGGGAAGGGAGAGGATGGAAGAGAGAGGGAAGAGAGTGGGAAGAGAGAGGGAGAGGGATGAGAGAGGGAGGGAAAAGAGAGGGAAGAGAGTGGGAAGAGGGAGGGAGAGGAGGGAAGGGAGAGAAAAGATAAGGAGAAGAAGGAAGAGAGAGAAGGGGGTATCTGTTTATACAAAAGTAGAGAGAAAACTAATGAAAGAGGAGACCAGGAAGAGAAAGGAAAGAAGATGCAGGACTGAAGATATGATGTGATGATAAGTGTTTGTATTTAGGATATTTAGGAGATAACAATATCATATCTCTCTCCATTATCTGTGGCTGAGACATTACTTTCATATGATATGAAAGGACTGGACTACATCCAATAATACTCCAGCCATCATGTTGTAGTACTTGTAAGTCTCTTTGTCCAATGGGACACAAGCTCTTAGCCCATGACTAAGGTAACAATACAATACTGCCCATGGTTTCAGCGGTAACAATGTTGCTTCCTGGAACGGTGGTTTCAATTAGAGACCTGGTGATGTGTACTCAAGGCCGCCTAATCAGCCCACCATCCATCCACACCGGCCACGGGCCCATGGAATCTCCCCCTAATGTGACCCCATTACAGGGCCAGCCAGCACAGGCGATAGGACTAATGATGACAACCCATCTCCATCACCAGAAGACAATCTCCCAGTGTCTCCCAATCCCAGTGTCTCTCAATACCCGTGTTCTAAATGGGGGATGAGGGCATCAAATAGCTCTGTTTAGTAATAATGGGTTGGCTGCAGATGAGGCCTTGCTCTAATGTTCTGGACAGTTCAACCAGCTCATTATCTTGGACTATGACTAAATGACAAGGGGCAGGTGATTGCCATGTGCTGATGCCAAGTTATTTCCCAGTATCTTTGCAATGTAAATGAATGGCGTACCTCAATGAATGGCGTACCTCAATGAATGACATACGCCTCCATATGGTGGCTAATACATCTATTTAGTTACCCTCTCACATTAAAACTACATTCATTTAGTGGTGAATCTGTAGTGACCCTGGTCGTTTCATCTCTACGGTGTAGCAGGTTATCCTAATTACACCTCCTGCTATGAAGGGCTTTTTACACTGCTAATTAGTTGTCTAAACGCTGTCTGAGCCTCATCAGCCATGCTCATGCTCATCTGATTAACTGGATAGAACCACCTTGAGCGTCAGAGGGGATTCTGGTCTACATTCTGGAGCATGTAAATATTTATTGCCAAATTATACCACCACCTTGGGATTGTTTTCACAATCTGTTTTTGGGGGCTTCTAGGGTTGCTAAATGAATATTTGACCATGAGATGGGCATTGATAACAGCAGGCACTTTTGTTAAAATGACACATACATAACAAATAGGCATTAAATCGGGGAATAATAAAAATCACATATTAAATAAAGCACATTATTCAATATCATCTCCTTATGTTTTGTCCATGGAGCTCAGGCGAGTACTCCAACCCTGAGGTGGCGTTACATGGCCCAGGTAGCTTTTCAACCTTTAATAGCATTGTTTACACAAGGTTAACACTGGCATCAGTAGGACGGCAGATCATTGGCATGATAGTGGTTAATTCAGAGAGAGAGAGAGACACTAGACAGACAGATAGAAAAACACAAGGCTGCTGCCTTTATGAGACAACTTGGTGTACTGTAAATGGAGTGAATGATAAAGTGTACATACAGCAATGTTCCCTCAAAATGTTTTCATCACTGAGAAAATGTCAGGTCTGCTGGGTGCAAACTTGAACATTGTGAAAATTTACTGTGAACACTGAGGCTGTACCCGCGTTAAGTTACAGTTTCAGACAGTGGTCAAGAACGCTACTGTGGATGATGATCATATAGACCTACCAGAGTGGCCTACCATCAAAAACAATGGAGAAAATGCATCCCATAACATGGAAATAGCTGCTCTATCATTCAGCCTACAGTAGCAGCCAATGTGTGGTGTTCAATGTAGACCTACAATCCATGACTTTTGAAAAAAAAACATGCAGGTCTTGATATTAACCTGAAAATGTTGTTGTGTTGTTTGATGCTAGAAACCACTTTACTAAATAAAATGCATCATTATTCCCATACCATTATTACAGAGAATCAGACAAATTATGCTACCCTCTGCCTATTGGCTACTTAGCTTATTCAAGCCTGTCTCAAAATACAACACCGCCCCTTTAAGACAAAAAAATAAGCTCTTTACCTGACTTGCTTTTCAAAGATGTCTAGAAATGTATATGTTTTGTGCTCTTGTAGGAAACAATCACTCCCCCATTGCTGACTACAAATGGTCTATAACAACTAATAACACACTAACTAGTAAAGGATATGAACAACATGTGTACATGTGGCTACATGCAGCTCTCACTTTGATCTGAAAACAAGCCCATCTTGGTTAGGTTGCACCAGTCTGTGTAGAGTCGTGTGTGTCAATGCAATTGAATCCTACTCCGATGCGTTCTGCTTACAACAAAACCTCTTGCATAGTTGGTTTTGCATACTAAGTCTTGCATAGTTTGTTTTATTTCGGTGTGTTGCATTGAAAGTAGCTAATATTGCGTTGATTCGATCACAATTCCCACAGTAAAGGGAAACGTTGATCGTGTTACCTAAGGGGGAAAACTCGAGAAAGTTGAGTGAAGTTCAATCTCGTGCTTCTCTATTTCTTCTCCTCGGCGTTCCTGGGAGAGCTGCGCGCTTAGATGGAACATTGCTATTCAGCGTCATCTTGATGTTCTTAGAGGATATTATGCAACCTAAAGTTTTAACTCTGATGTTGTTTTGCTCTGGGCCGATACGTGGAGATAGTGGAGGAGTCTCTATCTCTCTCTCCCCGCTTTCTCTCTCTCTCTCTCTCTCTCTCTTTCGCTCTCTCTCTATGTCCCCCCTCTCTCTCCACATCCCACTCTCTCCCTCCTCTCCCTCTTTCTCTTTCTCTTTCGCTCTCTCTCTCCCCTCTTTCTCGTTCTCTCTTTCGCCTGATTATTGGCTCTTTTTAGGCCTGATTATTGGCATGATGGGGGATAATTGAGTAGTGGGTTGGGGTGGTGTGCGGTGGCGTGTGTGGAGGGTTGTGTCCGTGTATGTGTGGAGGGATGTGAGTGTGTATGTGTGGAGAGATGTGAGTGTTTGTGTGTGTGTGTTTGTGTGTGGTGGAGCGAGTGAAAGTACAACGACACATGACTTAGTGGCAGATCTGATCTTGTGATAGCTTCTGTCTGGACTGCCAGCCCTGGCTGGTTTGGCCTTTAGCCTGCAGAATTCCCCCACTTAGGACCAGGGGATTTCAGGGATGAGAGAGAACGCGAGAGAGAGAGAGAGAGAGAGTGAGAGTGAGCAAGAGAGAAAGAAAGAAAGAGGGGAGAGAAAGAGAGAGAGAGAGTGAGAGAGAGAGAGAGAGACCCACATCACCTCACTGTTCAACAGCGACCTCTTTTGACAGGACAGATAGAAAGCTGTAGATAAGAAACCACTTGGTGTACTGTAAGAGTGAATGATACAGTGTAAATACTGTTCAGCGTCATCGTAACGTTCTAAGAGGATTTATTCACCGCCTCCAAATTCAACCTACATTTTTAACTCTGATGTTTTGCTCTGGGCTCATAGCTCGGTGCCAAGTGACCATGTGGAAATATGGCTATTGATTTGACCTCTGTTGTTTTCCAGATAGTGGAGGAGTTTCACCGTAGCATACCACAGCTCACTCCTCTCTCTCTCTCTCAATTCAATGTTCAATTTAAGTGCTTTATTGGCATGGGAAACATATTTTAACATTGTGAATCTCTCGCTCTCTCTGAATGAAAAGTAGTTTAGTGCTTAACTGAGCAGCCTTGACGACAATGTTTCTAGAGGCAAATAAAAGCATAATGAGTATAGTATAAACAGGATAAATGTTAACACACCAAAGGACCTGATGAATGTGTTACTATGTAAAACCCAGGCTAGCCTGCATATTTCACTGGTTACACAGTTCTGACACAAACAACTATTCATCTAGATCTAGAGATGTTCAATGCATTCCATATTTTCACTCTTCTTGACCTTAAAATGAAGGTGACTGAGACCTGACTGCAAGTGCACGCCTTGCAAATATGCTTTAAATGTGCTTTAAAAAGGAGCTGACACTAAAATGTATGTGCTGATGACAAACAAAAGCAGCCCCAGCTGGCCTGTATACTCACTGATGGCCTCCACAAACAGCTCAAAGAATGGGAAGGGAAACAGCGGCTCTGGCAGCTCCCGAAAAAACATCTTGAGTGCCCCGGTGACAACGTGGATGTCCTCCCATTGGCTGTCGTCCAGGTTAAACTCCACCTCTGGGACATCACCAGGAAGAGATGGGGAGAGAGAGAGGGGGGAGAGAGAGTGGGGTGTGGAGAGAGAGACAGAGCGAGAGAGAGGGGGGGAGAGAGGGGGGACATGGAGAGAGAGAGAAAGAGGGAGAGAGAGAGAAGGAACGGTGAGAAAGAGAAGGAGAGAAGGAGAGAGAGAAAGAAGGAACAGGAACGGTGAGAGAGAGAGAGAGAGAGAGAGAGAGAGAGACAGAGAGAGAGAGAGAGAGAGAGAGAGAGAGAGAGAGACAAAGAGAGAGAGACAAAGAGAGAGAGACAAAGAGAGAGAGACAAAGAGAGAGAGAGAGATAGAGAGAATGTGCGAGAGAGAAAGGGAACAGGAGAGGGGAGAAAGAAGGAACAACACAGCTTTAATTGGGATAATTAGAGAGGGCTAATTACTGTGCTAATGTTTACCTGCTAACAGCGGCGCTCACTAACAGGCTCCCAGCTACCCAGAGGTCTGATAAAGCAGCATGTGTCTCCGTTTTAGACTGACAGATACCTTCTGCTGAAATGAGTTATTTCTGAAAACTCTGGTTAGTGACAGAGACATCAGGTGGATACCTGATTCAGAGGCACCCGGCTCAATATGTCACAGGAGGGCAGCAGTAGGCCTATGATCCAAAGCCAAGATGACAGGGCCTGAAGCTCTGAAGACAGTGGAATGGTCACATTATGGTGTATGTTGAAACCGGAAATAAGCCATCGTTCATTTCAGGCAACCCTGTCACATGATCAGAATATAAAGCCATGGGATCTTTTATTAGAGATAATAATCTTAGAAATATTACATTCATGTTTTGAAATTAAGCCTATGTATATGTCGAGATGCTCTTAATCTTCCCTTCATTCTTTTGGACTGTTGGACTGTTGGACAGTCAGACTCATATAAAATGACAAAGCAAGTAGGTATTTCTCTCTTTCTCTGGACAGTTTTAGGTATTCACTAGCAGAAAGTCCAGACTTTCAATTAGCCAGCCTCTCCAGTGTGTCCACTTGACACATCTGAGTGGATTGTTAATCAGCCCACGGTTGCCTTGTACAAAGACCCACTAGAAAAAGTGAACTTGTTGCTTTCTATATGTATATGGTCCTGAAGGACATAGTAGCCTACTACATGGTCGATGCTTTCAACCCACTCTCTCTTGAGCTTGTACTGTACTGGCTCTGTAGAACTACGGGGGTTGGGAGCATATTCAGGAGACATGGAATGAGTGGGACAGAATGTAGGCACATGGTGTCACTGTGTCAGAATGCTCAGAATGTGCAGAATGTTGGTGATGTCACTCTTCCCACAATGTCCCGCGTCACAAACCACTTTTTTAATCTGTAGGACTACAGGGCACAATAAAAACATAATGGTGTGTCTAAAGAAGAAGGTTGCTAGCTTTCTTCATGACAGAAAAGTACATTCCAGAATGATACATTAGTTTAAAGGTCAACCAGTCTATTCTTCCTTCTCAGAGCTCTGGACAACAACAGACAAACGTTCTCTTGTTGGTTTGATGGAGAAATCCCCCATCAGCCCCTCACAAGGAGACCTTGGATAATTCAGATGAAGTAGGTAGACGTGTTTCACTGGAGGCACAGATCTGACTTGAAGTCTCATGAGGGATGCTTCGCTATCCTTCCGTTTACTCTGAAAGATCCCATTCTTAAGGTATTTGGGAATCTTTTTTTGTATTTGCAAAAGACAGTCTTGTGATCACTTTCTCATTCAACAAGAAAATGTCTCTGCAGTTATTCATAGTTTAGCTGTAAAGTAGAATTACTCAGTAATTACTCAGAATTATCCATGATTTCAGCAGAACACAGTCGTGGTTGTATACATTTTATCACAAAGAACACCTCAATTCAATCCTGTGTGTTCATTGTATGATATCCAGCAGAAACTGAACTGTATGAAGTTAACTACTATTAATCCATAATAGGGACAGCAAAACTATATTAGTTTACTGGGAATGTGGCCGTAATACAAACAATATAACATAAATAAAATCACAAGTGAATCAAACAACAGAACATAGCTTGGACAACCAAGAATCAAGTGAATCAAACAACAGAACATAGCTTGGTCAACCAAGAATCAAGTGAATCAAACAACAGAACATAGCTTGGTCAACCAAGAATCAAGTGAATCAAACAACAGAACATAGCTTGGTCAACCAAGAATCAAGTGAATTAAACAACAGAGCATAGCTTGGTCAACCAAGAATCAAGTGAATCAAACAACAGAGCATAGCTTGGTCAACCAAGAATCAAGTGAATTAAACAACAGAACATACCTTGGTCAACCAAGAATCGTAATTTCTGGATGGTGGCAAGATTACCACTCACTCTGTAGATGCCATCAGCCTCTAAACCTGGTGGATACAAGATAGACACAAGCCTGTGACATACTACACACATACTTCACACTTTGACAAGACTAAGCTTTAATTTGGACTTAGATTAACAAAATTGACCAATTTAGAAAGAAATTCTGGGTTTTTCGATAGATCATTTTAACATTCACTGCAGTGGAATGGATAGCTGACATCATCCCTAGATAGAGGCTTTGACTTGGACGCAATACGACTCTATTTCACTGTGACAATCCTGGAGGCTTGAAAGTGGACACACTGTAGCTAGGCTACAGATTGTAATCCAAAAATCGGCAGCACAATTTGAGTCACACTGCCGCTGCCCAGAGGTAGCCGGGGCGACACGTTCCTCTGGTCTTTTCTGTCAGCTGCTCTAATGAATGTCCGTCCACATTGCTGAGCATTTGACAGTGGAAGGCGATATACTGTACCGCTGTCACTGGTGGGGTAACTAGAGGATATTGTTGACTTGAAAAAGTAAGGAAGACGTACACGGTTTCATTCTTTGCAAGGCGTTCTTGTATAATGTCATGGCTATTTTCTGCAGCTCAAATGTTAAGACGTCCAGATGAATTTGACCCCAGCATGTTGGGCCCTTTGTTTACATGCAAGGCAGTCAGAAGCTGTTTGCTTGTACTTTTCCTGCTGTATCCAGAGCCTGGCCAAATGTTGCTTGCTTGTGTGCAGGGCTGGCCCTTGCCATTCTGCAGCCATAGGTGAGACCAAAAACTGCTGCCCCCACAAAACTGGAATAGTCCCAGTAAGCAAAATTACATTTAAAATACATATTTTCCAGACGTTGAAGTTAGGTTCATTGTAGGTTCTGAATGAAAGGTGAAAGGGTATTTTCCGTATGTTTAAAATACATATTTTCAAGGACATTGGAAAGTCATATTTTCCCGGAACTTATCCAGACGTAGAAATCAGGTTCAATTTTGGTTCTCAATGAAATTTGAAAATACTTGTTTTCCTCATGTTGAAAATATGTATTTTACAGACGTTGAAAATATGTATTTTCCGGATGTTGAAATCAGGCACTTTTTTGGTTCTGAATGAAATTTAAAATATGTCATTTATAGACGTCTATCTTTGGGCCAAATCAAGGCTGGTCCGGGCAAAATGTGAACCAAACATAGATGTCAATGATTGGTTCAGAGTTTGTCCGGACTGGACCAAACACCAACATCTGTGGATGTGGAAATCAAGGCCGTTCCGCAACTGCACCAAAAAAAAGACACCAAAAAGGCGTCACCGTCGGTCCGTTCTTACTGAGGTCTAGCCTACAGTGTTGTCTGAAATTTAATTTTGTGAATGCCAATCTATCTGGTAAGCCTACCATTTGTAAAACACCAAAAAAACTATGTCCGGACGGGACAAAAAAAGATGTCCAAAAGACATCGGCTCTGCTTACTGGGGTGTAGCCTACCAAGTCAGCCCGCAATGGAACTGTATGAATGCCCATCCATGTGTTAGGCCCACCGTTTGTAAAACAGGCCATTGCATTGGCTTTATTAGTCCTGATTCCAGTGACTAATCAGTTTGGCTATTTAAGCTCTGAATATCAGCTACCCAACATTATCAGGAGTTATCCTGAGCGTGTTTACACAGCAGAAAATGCAGAAGCATTTTATTTTTCGCTATGATCAGCTTGTCAAAAATGTATGGATATAAAATTGAAACCACTGATCATGACAATGGGGTGAAACTCATGGACAAGTTGTGAATGTCCATTCCATATTGACCTGTCCTGTTTTTAGGACATGTCGTTTGTTAACATGACAGCAAATGTTTTATTTGATTGAGAGCCTTTTAGGTCAGGCTACTTGGTCGGAGAAATTATGTTGTCATACAATTTATCTCCAGTCTGTAGGCTACAGAAAAGGCCACATACTCTTTCTACTAGTCCTATGTCTGCTACATGATTGATGTTAAATTATTTTGTTGGAGAGATGTGTCTCTCCAACAGCACCCTGTAGAGCCGGCTGGGAATGGACAAGCAAAATATTTTGCGCCCCTACCTTTGACAAAGTGGCCGCTGCTTATCAAAGGGTGGCATCAGCACTCACCTAAAAAGATAATTATGCCACTGGTTGAGAGGAATTGTCATTGTTTTGGGGCAGAATTAAGTGAGGTTTGATATGTTGTTGTTGGAGGTGCGTCTTGGTCTGTTTAGCTCAGAAATCGCCACCCTCGTCAATCTTCCGCCATAAGCAGCCGCCTAATCCTGCCTAATGAGCGGGCCGTCCGTCTGTGTTTGAGTATGTGTGTGTGTAAATAGTTACATTATTTCCCATACACAAAGTACTTACATACCTCTTTTTTCAACGGCCTCCACACACTGCCTGACGAAATTTGGCACAGTGGTCCCTTCCCGCTCACAAAGTGCCAACAAGGGACACCCAAACACTCGATCTGTGAAGAAAAAACACCATTCCCCAGAACTACTGAATTAAAGCTACAGTGTAAAAAGTATTGAAATTAGCGATAACATCAAAGAGAACAGCTTCAGCATTTAATTGTGCTGAACTGTGTTTTTTCAGATCGTAAATGCACAGAGGAGGAACTTGGTGGAACGGCAGAGTATCTGTTTAATAGGACATTTCCATTCACACCTGAAACATCTCATTACTACTGTCCATTGATCATCATCATTAGGTTGAGGGATAGGTCATTCATTCATAGCATTGCTCTTGACTCCTACTTCCCTTGTTCTCCTCTGATGGCTGTTTCCAGAACAGTGTTGATAACAGTACATAGGTTCCACGGCTACACTGGTAAAGGATAATCAATCTAATGGTTAACCACACACAGCATTTTATTGCTAAGTAAAACAATTTCCTATGAACCCTGATTTTCCCATGAACCCTGAGTCTCCAAGGCAACTTTGCTCCAATCAGACAGAGAGGAGGACCACATTCTCTTTTCTCCAATCAGACGGAGAGGGGGACCACATTATCTTTGCTCCAGTCAGAGGGGGAGTGGGACCACATTATCTTTGCTCCAATCAGAGGGGGAGGGGCACCTCATTATCTTCGATCCCATCAGAGGTAGAGGGGGACCACATTATCTTTGCTCCCATCAGACGGAAAGGGGGACACATTATCTTTGCTCCCATCAGAGGGAGAGGTGGACCACATTATCTTTGCTCCAATCAGAGGGGTAGGGGCACCATCTTATCTTTGCTCCAATCAGAGGGAGAGGGGGACCACATTATCTTTGCTCCAATCAGAGGGAGAGGGAGACAACATTATCTTTGCTCCAATCAGAGGGAGAGGGGAAACACATTCTCTTCCCTTACAAACATTTTATATATGTTTATATACTTTTTCTACTGTGTTATTGACTGTACGCTTGTTTATTCCATGTGTAACTCTATGTTGTTTTTTGTGTTGCACTACTTTGCTTTATCTTGGCCAGGTCACAGTTGTAAATATGAGAACTTGTTCTCAACTAGCTTACCTGGTTAAATAAAGGTGAAATAAATAAAAAAATGTCTCATTGGTTCATTACTTTTGTCCATTCAAATATACTGAGAAGTCCCTCACTTAACCTGTCCCTACTGGCAATATACTCAGGCTTTTGTGGTCACTAACATTGGTCAGTTCATCTCCAGTAGACGCCATATAGGGTTAGCAAAGCATACCTCATCAAACATAGACTGGTATTCAAACTGACTGTGCACAGAGGTACACTCTTTCACTCATCAACTGGCTTATGTTACTGTATGGGTCCTCTGGAACAGTGCTGTCTCTCTAGCACTGGACAACATCAAAGATAACCCTCTGTTGTTTATACAGTGGAGGGTTCGACAAATACAGAAATGATTGCTAGAAGGCACCTTTGTATACAAAATCCACTTCCCAGCGCTCAGCGGATAAGCATGGGAAATGTTGAGGGGGAGGGGGCCAGTGAAATGGAGCAAAATTACCGCTCCTAAAGGAATTCAAATAACCCTTGCGTTGCATGGATTTAATTTGCATTCTGAAGTATGATAGGAAAGAGGGGGAGGGAGGGAAGGGGGCCTGATTTGAGGAAACACACATGAAGTGTCGTTCTCTTCAGCCCTGACAAAAAGGACAGTCTGAGGGGCACCTGCACCAAGTATTTCATTTATTCCGTCAATAATGTCCTCTCCCTTTGATCAAGCGTTTGTCCCATGGACACCACATTAAAGGGTCTCCTTGAATCTGGGGGAAATTCCAAATACTGTTACCTTCTTCTAAGTATTGCAAATGTATTTAAATATTTTCCTTCAACCGTGGGCTCAATAATTGAGTTCCCCTTGAGAGAAATGGATTATGTGGTTATGTGATTTATGTAGATTGGTGTGTTGTTTTTCACTAGTTATTCTATAGTTCTAAATAATGATGTAATAAATTGTGACATCACATCGGGAATGCACAGCTACAGTTCCGTCTCCTCTTTCTGATTGAAGGGTAGTCCAAATTGAAAGAAGGTAGTCAAAATGTGCAATACATTTTGAAAGATTTATGTTCCTCACAACATGTGTGGTGTGTTGGAAAAGAATCAACCTATCCTGGCAGAATACTCTGATACCTTTGATGATGCCTTTCTCCTGTAGAGTCTTCATAGAGGGCCGTCTTGTGATGAACTTTTTGAGTCTGTTCTTCACCCCGTTCTTATCAGCACTGTCCGACATGCTGTAGGTGAGCTTGGAAGACTTGAACACTTCTCAGGAACACAGAGAAAGAGACACACGGTTAAATTAAGTGAAAGGGAAAGCTATGATGTTATGTTTGTCTTAAGAAAGGCTCATTAGGCAAATATAGGCTTTTATAGGCTCAGTAGGCTTTTAGGCTCAGTAGGCTTTTAAAAATACACCTTTCCAGAAACAAGTCTCTCACCGTTGCCGCTTGCTATAGACCACCTTCTGCCCCCAGCTGTGCCCTGGACACCATATGTGAACTGATTGCCCCCCATCTATCTTCAGAGCTCGTGCTGTTAGGTGATCTAAACTGGGACATGCTTAAAACCCCGGCCATCCTACAATCTAAGCTTGATGCCCTCAATTTCACACAAATTATCAATGAACCTAAAAGGTACAACCCCAAATCCGTAAACACGGGCACCCTCATAGATATCATCCTAACCAACTTGCCCTCTAAATACACCTCTGCTGTCTTCAACCAGGATCTCAGCGATCACTGCCTCATTGCCTGCATCCGTAATGGGTCTGCGGTCAAATGACCACCCTTCATCACTGTCAAATGCTCCCTAAAACACTTCAACAAGAAGGCCTTTCTAATCGACCTGGCCCGGGTATCCTGGAAGGATATTGACCTCATTCCGTCAGTAGAGGATGCCTGGTCGTTCTTTAAAAGTGCTTTGCTCACCATCTTAAATAAGCATGCCCCATTCAAAAAATTTAGAACCAGGAACAGATATAGCCCTTGGTTCACTCCAGACCTGACTGCCCTTGAACAGCACAAAAACATCCTGTGGCGTACTGCATTAGCATCGAATAGCCCCCACGATATGAAACTTTCCAGGGAAGTTAGGAACCAATATACACAGGCAGTTAGGAAAGCTAAGGCTAGCTTTTTCAAACAGAAATTTGCATCCTGTAGTACAAACTCAAATAAGTTCTGGGACACTGTAAAGTCCATGGAGAATAAGAGCAACTCCTCCCAGCTGCCCACTGCACTGAGGCTAGGAAACACTGCCACCACTGATAAATCCACAAAAACTGAGAATTTCAATAAGCATTTTTCTATGGCTGGCCATGCTTTCCACCTGGCTACCCCTACCCTGGTCAATATCCCTGCACCCCCCACAGCAACATGCCCAAGCTTCCCCCATTTCTCCTTCACCCAAATCCAGATAGCTGACGTTCTGAAAGAGCTGCAAAATCTGGACCCTTACAAATCAGCCAGGCTTGACAATATGGACCCTCTCTTTCTAAAATTATCCGCTGAAATTTTTGCAACCCCTATTACTAGCCTGTTTAACCTCTCTTTCGTATCGTCTGAGATCCCCAGAGATTGGAAAGCTGCCACAGTCATCCCCCTCTTTGAAGGGGGAGGCACTCTAGACCCAAACTGCTAAAGACCTATATGTATCCTACCCTGCCTTTCTAAGGTCTTCGAAAGTCAAGTTAAAAAACAGATCACCGACCATTTCGAATCCCACCGTACCTTCTCCGCTATGCAATCTGGTTTCTGAGCTGGTAATGGGTGCACCTCAGCCATGCTCAAGGTTCTAAACGATATCATAACTGCCATTGATAAGAGACAATATTGTGCAGCTGTGTTCATCAACCTGGCCAAGGCTTTCCACTCTGTCAATCACCACATTCTTATCGGCAGACTCAACAGCCTTGGTTTCTCAAACGACTGCCTCGTCTGGTTCACCAACTACTTCTCAGTCAGAGTTCAGTGTGTCAAATCGGAGGGACTGTTGTCCGGATCTCTGGCAGTCTCTATGGGAGTGCCACAGGGTTCAATTCTCGGGCCGACTCTTTTCTCTGTATACATCAATGATGTCGCTCTTGCTGCTGGTGATTCTCTGATCCACCTCTACGCAGACGACACCATTCTGTATACTTCTAACCCTTCTTTGGACACGGTGTTAACTGACCTCCAGATGAGCTTCAGTACCATACAACTCTCCGTCCGTGGCCTCCAACTGCTCTTAAATGCAAGTAAAACTAAAAGCATGCTCTTCAACCGATCACTGCCCGCACCTGCCTGCCCGTCCATCATCACTACTCTGGACGGTTCTGACTTAGAATATGTGGACAACTACAAATACCTAGGTGTCTGGTTAGACTGTAAACTCTCCTTCCAGACTCACATTAAGCATCTCCAATCCAAAATTAAATCTGGAATCGGCTTCCTATTTCACAACAAAGCATCCTTCAGTCATGCTGCCAAACATACCCTCGTTAAACTGGCTATCCTACCGATCCTCGACTTCGGCGATGTCATTTACAAAATAGCCTCCAACACCCTACTCAGCAAATTGGATGCAGTCTATCACATTGCCATCCGTTTTGTCACCAAAGCCCCATGTACTACCCACAACTGCGACCTGTATGCTCTCGTTGGCTGTCCCTCGCTTCATATTTGTTGCCAAACCCACTGGCTCCAGGTCATCTATAAGTCTCTGATAGGTAAGGCCTGGCCTTATCTCAGCTAACTGGTCACCATAGCAGCACCCACCCGTAGCACGAGCTCCAGCAGGTATGTTTCACTGGTCACCCCCAAAGCCAATTCCTCCTTTGGCCGCATTTCATTCCAGTTCTCTGCTGCCAATGACTGGAACGAATTGCAAAAATCACTGAAGCTGGAGACTCATATCTCCCTCACTAACTTTAAGCACCAGCTGTCAGAGCAGCTCACAGATCACTACACCTGTACATAGCCATCTGTAAATAGCCCATCCAACTACCTCATCCCCATATTGTTATTTATAAAAAAAAATGTTTTGCTCCTTTGCATCCCAGTATCTCTACTTGCACATTCATCTTCTGCACATCTATCATTCCAGTGCTTAATTGCTAAATTGTACTTATTTCGCCACTATGGCCTATTTATTGCCTTACCTCCCTTATCTTACCTCATTTGCACACACTGTATATATACTTTTTCTACTGTATTATTGACTGTATGTTTGTTTATTCCATGTGTAACTCTGTGTTGTTGTTTGTGTCGCACTGCTTTGTTTTATCTTGGCCAGGTCACAGTTGTAAATGAGAACTTGTTCTCAACTGGCCTACCTGGTTAAATAAAGGTGAAATAAATAAAATAAGAATAAAAATATGCCTCCACAATGCTACAGCCTAGGTTGATATTATGCTTCACCTCATCTCTCTACCTAACCCTCGCTCTTCCTCTCTCCTTAGATTCCCACTGTTATTTATCCTTCCTGGAGTCTCTCACATGGCTGTCTTTTTCTAGTTTTTACTCAAATTGAACTTTTCCTTGTCTAAAGGAAGACCAGGCACTGCTTGTCAGTCTAATAAAAAGTTTTGTCAATGGACTAGCTTTGTCTGTGGACTAGCTTTGCCTATGGACTAACTTTGTCTATGGACTAGCTTTGCCTATGGACTAGCTTTGTCTATGGACTAGCTTTGTCTATGGACTAGCTTTACCTATGGACTATCTTTGTCTATGGACTAGCTTTGTCTATGGACTAGCTTTGTCTATGGACTAGCTTTACCTATGGACTAGCTTTGTCTATGGACTAGCTTTGTCTATGGACTAGCTTTGCCTACGGACTAGCTTTGCCTATGGACTAGTTTGTCATCCAATAAACACGTTTGAGATATGTCTTATAGTACATTTTGGAGTACACAGAGATGCAAAGCAAAATATATTGTTGACAAGTGATTATTTCAAATTTTCGTGCCATTGGAACACAGGAGTGATGGTTGCTAATAATGGGCCTCTGAACGCCTATGTAGATATTCCATAACAAATCAGCAGTTTCCAGCTACAATAGTAATTTACAACATTAACAATGTCTACACTGTATTTCTGATTAATTTGATGTTATTTTAATGGACAAAAAATTAGCTTTTCTTTCAAAAACATGAACATTTCTAAGTGACCCCAAACTTTTGAACGGTAGGGTATATTATGCAAATGTACGAGCAACCACTTCCTTAGAAAAAGTTATTCTGAGTCATTAAATGCTTACAGTAGCACAGATAAGAGACAACTTTTAATCAGCATACTTTTGTGAGTTCAAGCTTGTACCAACACGTGAAGAACTGTTTTGAATAAGCAACTGTAGTAGAACTAGCTAGTCATTGGAGACAACTTACTGAGTGAGCGTCTGTGTTCAGGTTTGGGTTCCTTTGTGCAGAGGGACTCAGGTGCAGGTCTTGGCAGTGACAGTGTCTTGCTAGGCAACCCATGTCTAGGTAGATACTCTGTGCTGTTTGCCCTTCGTATGCCAGGCTTATCAGAGGCCTTCCTAGCAGCTCCTTTAGACTATAACAGAAAGGAGGTTCAAACATTTCAGTCCAAAGGTCACTGGCTGCACATCTCTTTATTATTACTCATTATTCATTATGAACTGGGTGGTTTGAGCCCTGAATGCTGATTGGCTGACAGTTCTAATTACGTTGGTAACCAGTTTATAATAGCAATAAGGGACCTCGGGGGTTTGTGGTATATGGCCAATATACCATGGCTAAGGGCTGTATAAGGGCACTCCACATTGTGTCGTGCTAAGGAACTGCTCTTAGCCGGGGTATATTGGCCATATACTGTACCACACTCACTCGTGCCTTATTGCTTAAGTATAGCATGTCAATGTGATTATTTGCACTATGTGGAACATAAAATCATACGTTTGACCTGGAGTCAATGACTTAGGGAATTGTTTTACTTTCATTTTGGTTAGCATGGTATGACTAAACAATGTTCTGAATGATTTATAGTCATCGTTTCAATGTCTGAAATCATAAAGACTTCAGAAATGTCATAACTTCAGTCTATAAGTCTATAAGAAACAGCAAACTGCTTACCAAATTGTCAGCTGTCCTTTTAATAGCATCATGCCATTTAGAAATAGTGTGGTAATTGTCAGCCTGGAGAAGGAACTCACTGCCGGAGCTGGTTGTTATCTGGAACAAAGGTTCAAATTGACTTAAATAAAAGGTACAACAATTAACAGGTCTTTATCTAATGTATTCCCATGAAGCGGAGCATAATGCAAACCGAATGGCATACGTTCAAATTCATAATACCCTAAACTAACAATAAGTATTTACATTTGAATGGAATTTAAATGACACCCACTGATCCACATGATTTGGTAAGAATGTGCTCACTGCAGCATCAGCAGACCTTGATGCTCATTCCTTTGGTCTGTTGAGAGTCTTATCAGTGATGTGCCTGTTAATGTATCTGTGTCTGTGTGACAACAAGCTCACGTTGTGCAGGGTGTGTGTGTGTGTGTGTGTGTGTGTGTGTGTGTGTGTGTGTGTGTGTGTGCGTGCGTGCGTGCGTGCGTGCGTGCGTGCGTGCGTGCGTGCGTGTGTGTGTGTGTGTGTGTGTGCCACAAGAAAAGACAAATGCAGACTGTCTTCTCAGAGGGGAAAACATGATTAGTGTGATACTTGTCATCTTAATATTGGCTCTGTTCTGCATTTCTCCAACAGTGCAGTAACAGCATTTGGCGCCGTCAAACTGAATAACTGTAATGTTAGTAAAAGTCTTTGAGAAACCATGACGACATCAAGGTCAGCATTGTCAAGTGTGGTTGAACTTAAAAAAAAAATTGCTCATCTTTTGCAACTGAAATGGTCAAATGAGCAGATATAGTATCTCATACCATACAAAATGATGAAACCGTTATCTTTGCAGTTATCTTCCTAAATGAACCATTCATGTTCACAACGGAAATATCCTTTAGTACATGTGTTCTCTAAGCTTGCTGATGGCCAAATTTGACGACATGTTTTAAATCGTCAAAGCGTTTGTCTACAATGGGAGTTTTTGATATTGTACTACAGTATATTTAGTCATTGGACACATGGGGTTACTGTTTTTAAACACATTTCATAAATCAAGTCCTGTGAATACATGTTCAAATTATTCATAATTTGCACCAGTACAACCCACAGTTGAGCTCAGCTCAACACTGATTGGCTAATTATAATTTTTTTATGAAAGGAGGCCAAATGCCTGCTGGCATTAATCAATCAACATTTTATACTATTTAGCTTCAGATACATCCAGACAGCATCAGATACATCCAGACAGCATCAGATACATCCAGACAGCATCAGTTACATCCAGACAGCATCAGATACATCCAGACAGCATCAGATACATCCAGACAGCATCAGATACATCCAGACAGCATCAGATACATGGGCTACCCATACTGAGACAAAGGGGTGCTGTTTCACTCTCCAGACAGCATCAGATACATGGGCTACCCATACTGAGACTGAGGGGTGCTGTTTCCCTGTCCAGACAGCATCAGATACATGGGCTTCCCATACTGAGACAGAGGGGTGCTGTTTCCCTCGCTCTGATGATTTTTCAGCTACTGGCAAATTTACATAAAACTATGAAAACATATTTGGGGAAGCCTGGCTAGTAGCCTAGTATCCTAGTATCCTAGTATCTTAGTATCCTAGTAGACGACAGGGCGCACGGTTTATTCCATACAGTAGAATTGAACAGGCAAACAGAACATAATTTGCATTGAAGTGTGTAGGATACCTCTGTAAGTAGTGCTACTGTAGTTTTCATCAGAGTAGATCATGTTTCAGAATTCGTGGGCAGTGCAGCATATTTAGGTTCGGGAAAAAGGGAATGCAAAACATTATTGCATTCAAACAATCTGTTTACAGGTCCACAACAATTTGCAATTGTTTTTGTCTTTCAGAAACTGTCAGAAAGAGCAAATGTTCCGGCAAAAGAAAACATTCTGCCAACACCTCCAAAGACATTTGATGAAGTTCCCCAGTGCTATTTTCTTTAGAAACTGCCTAGTTCCAATACTTACATAGTATACAGCAAATAAGGTCATTATTGTCACTTCACATTGAGCAAATTCAATGGAGTCATTTTTTCAGCTTCTTTACTCTTTCTCAAATCTTAATAATTGTCTGGACCAATATATAAATATAAAAAGAATATCTAAACTAATCCACTCACACACACACTCCAACAGTATGTTAAACAACATAAAAAATAAGCAAATCCAATGTAAATCAATGGAGATGGCCTGCTACAACATTCTCCCTCTTTCTCTCACTCTCTCACAAGCACACCTGTGAAACACATAACACAGACATCAATGCACACCCATGTGTGTGTGTGTGTGTGTGTGTGTGTGTGTGTGTGTGTGTGTGTGTGTGTGTGTGTGTGTCTGTGGTATGTGTGTGCAGATAGGTTGTTATTCTACATGGACCTTCAAAGTTTGGGACTATTGTGGAGCTGACTTTTCTGACTTCATTACAAAGCGTCAGGAACAGTTAAGCAGCATTACTTTGGGATGCCAGATAAAAGCGGGGAAATGGTTACAGGCGCAATCCTTGTCAGAGTGAGTTTGCCACCCCTCTCTTCTTGGGTTACAAGCATCTGAACAAGCATGTTTGCTCTGGAACAGTGTTCTTCCTGGAGGCGGCCCCACGATGTGTCAGTAATAGCCTCTGCAATCACACTGCTGCATTGTGGGGGATGGGTTATGGAGAGGCTCACTGGTGAATCTGAAAGTTCTTTCAAAACAACCAAACACACAAACCTTAGCCTCTGAGCATATTTTTTTCTGTTTTCTAACGTAACTTAGTATTTGTAATCAGATACACAATACATGTATTTATATCCTAGAAATAGCAACACTGGTCTGTGGTGTTTTATCACCTCTTCTCCCCATGATTAACAGGATCACAATGGACTTGGATTGGTGGTTTCATAATCTCTTTGCATGAATTTTGCATTAGTTACAGTCTGTACCTCTTATAAATGTTATATGGTGGACAACACACTGAGCTCCCTTTCTTTTCCACAGGGGAAGGAGCTAGCTAGGACTTAATATATTTATGTTTCATTTTGCCATTCACAGCTCCTCATAATTGTAAAATGATGGCAGATAGGATTTACACTAGTATGTCAAAGCTCTGGGACTTCCGATCACGAATTGAATCAGGGTCTGTAGTGACGCCTATAGCACTGAGGTGCAGTGCCTTAGACCGCTGAACCAGGATCTGTAGTGACTCCTCTTGCACTGAGATGCAGTGCCTTAGACCGCTGAACCAGGGTCTGCAGTGACGCCTCTAGCACTGAGATGCAGTGCCTTAGACCGCTGAATCAGGGTCTGTAGTGACTCCTCTTGCACTGAGATGCAGTGCCTTAGACCGCTGAATCAGGGTCTGTAGTGACGCCTATAGCAATGAGATGCAGTGCCTTAGACCACTGAATCAGGGTCTGTAGTGACTCCTCTTGCACTGAGATGCAGTGCCTTAGACCGCTGAATCAGGGTCTGTAGTGACGCCTATAGCACTGAGATGCAGTGCCTTAGACCGCTGAACCATGGTCTGTAGTGATGCCTCTAACACTGAGATGCAGTGCCTTAGACCACTGAACCATGGTCTGTAGTGACACCTATAGCACTGAGATGCAGTGCCTTAGATTGCTGAACCAGGGTCTGTAGTGACTCCTCTTGCACTGAAATGCAGTGCCTTAGACCGCTGAACAAGGGTCTGTAGTAACGCCTCAGTCACTGAGATGCAGTGCCTTAGACCGCTGAACCAGGGTGTCTGTAGTGACGCCTCTTGCACTGAGATGCAGTGCCTTAGACCGCTGAACCAGGGTCTGTAGTGATGTCTCTAGCACTGAGATGCAGTGCCTTAGACCGCTGAACCATGGTCTGTAGTGACGCCTCTTGCACTGAGACTCAGTGCCTTAGACCGCTGCACACTCGGGAGCCCCTAAAATACACTATTGTGTTCTCTACTCTCCACCTTTCACGTACAGTGCCTTGCAAAAGTATTCATCCCCTTGGCATTTTTCCTATTTTGTTGCATTACAACCTGTAATTGAAATTGGACGAGTTGGACTGGGCTGACACACTGGAGGACTGGTGCATGGGGCTGGTACTGGAGATGCCAGACTGGAAACACGTACCTCAGGGCTAGTGCGAGGAGCGGGAACAGGACGAGTTGGACTGGGCTGACACACTGGAGGACTGGTGCATGGGGCTGGTACTGGAGATGCCAGACTGGAAACACGCACCTCAGGGCTAGTGCGAGGAGCGGGAACAGGATACACTGGGCCGTGAAGGCGCACTGGCGGTCTCGAGCGCAGTACTGGCACCACCCTTACTGGCTGGATGCCCGCTTCCCCTGGCAAATGCGGGGCGCTGGCACAGCGCACACCGGCCTGTGAATGCTCGGCCTCGACGCCGTACGCATCACCCCATAGCACGGGGCCTGACCAGTAACCTTCTGCCTCCGGTAAGCACGGGGAGTTGGCTTGGGGCTTAACCCTGGCCCAGCCAAACTACCCGTGTGCCCCCCCCCAAAAAAACATTTATTGGGGCTGCCTCTCAGGCTTACATGCCAATCGTGTACCAATAAAACAATCCCGGTCTTCGCTCCACTTTCGCCATTCCTCCCTCGCTGTTTACACCTGTCTCCATGGGAGGCGATCCCTTCCAGCCTGGATCTCCTCCTATGTGTAGGATCCTTTTCCTTCCAAGATGTCCTCCCAAGTCCAGTACTCCTTGTAGTCCACCTGCTGCTCCTTCCTCCGCTGCTTGGTCCGTTGGTGGTGGGAAGTTGTGTAACGGTCGTCGTACGTAGTGGACCAAGGCGCAGCGGGTTGAGTGCTCATAATGACTTTTATTGAACACAAACAAAACAAGAAAACGATCGAACGAACAGGATTGCAGGCTAAAACACACAGCTATGCAACCACAACTTCCCACAAACCATAGGTGAAAAAGTGCTTTCGTTTTGTTTTGTTTGTGTTCAATAAAAGTCATTATGAGCACTCAACCCGCTGCGCCTTGTTCTACTACGTACGACGACCGTTACATGCTGTGGAGATGTTTTTCATCGGCAGGGACTGGGAAGCTGGTCACAATTGAAGGAATGATGGATGGTGCTAAATAGAGGGAAATTCTTGAGGGAAACCTGTTTTATTTCCAGAGATTTAAGCTGGGACGGAGGTTCACCTTCCAGCAGGACAATGACCCTAAGCATACTGCTAAAGCAACACTCGAGTGGTTTAAGGAGAAACATTTAAATGTCTTGGAATAGCCTAGTCAAAGCCCAGACCTAAATCTAATTGAGAATCTGTACACCAGCAGAACCCAACCAACTTGAAGGAGCTGGAGCAGTTTTGCCTTGAAGAATGGGAAAAAATCCCAGTGGCTAGATGTGCCAAGCTTATAGAGACACAACCCAAGAATCATGCTGCTGTAATTGCTGCATAAGGTGGCTCTACAAAGTATTGACTTTGGGGGGTGAATAGTTATGCACGCTCAAGTTCTCTATTTTTGTCTTATGTCTTGTTTGTTTCACTATAAAAATATTTTGCATCTTCAAAGGGGTAGGCATGTTGTGTAAATCAAATGATACAACCCCCCCCCAAAATCTATTTTAATTCCAGGTTGTAAGGCAACAAAATAGGAAAAATTCCAAGGGGGTGAATACTTTCGCAAGCCACTGTAAATCATTGATTTTGATGGGAGATTTGGACAGATTTTTTGAATTATGTGCATGGATGTCAAATTAAAATCCTAGGCCTAAAAACCGAGGCCTTGAAAGAGGAAACCAATATTAGTGAACGTTTATTAACTGGTCCCTCCAACTTGTAATCTCTGATGAAGTCCAATGAGTTCATATCATGTTGACGCTAGCCTACAATCCTCTTCGTATTGGGGTTTAAGACTCAGGATTTAACGTGTAGTCTGTGGGATCCTCATACAGAAAAGCATCCTGAACATTACGTCCTTTTCTTCTGTCATCTTAGAAACGGAAGCCTTCTATTGAAATGTCTGGCTTACACCAAAGTCTATCTGACTTCCTGATAAGACAGACTCTTCCCTCTGAAGTTTAATCAAAAAGGGAGAGCAAACTGGTTAAAAATATATCAAACACATTTTTTTTAGGAGCTGCACGGTCAAAGATGCATGAAAGATTATCTGAAGGAGCGCGGAGACATGACAGCAGATGCTCCCTGTCTATTCATTCTGTTCATGAAAAATGGAGATAAGCTCCTTTAACTAAACAGGGCCCTGTCCAGCCTCCATGTTCACACGTCAGCTGTCCTAATCTGAGACGACACAAAGGTACAGTAGGACACCACCTCTCTGTCATCAGGCTCATATTGAGCTGTAGGTTCGCTGGGACGCAATCTCATTACGCCTTGATATTATTCTAATCCTGATGTGTGCCGGGGCTCCTGAACTAAGAGTTTGGAGATTTGAAATATCATGGTCTTTTTATTGTCAGGCAAATGTTTTACTGGAGATGCTAATCTACATGAAAGCAGATCCCCCAACAGCTCCTTATATCAATGTGCCGGCTAGAGAACACTACAGACAGTGTAGGAGGTGCCGGCTAGAGAACACTACAGACAGTGTAGGAGGTGCCGGCTAGAGAACACTACAGACAGTGTAGGAGGTGCCGGCTAGAGAGCACTACAGACAGTGTAGTAGGTGCCGGCTAGAGAACACTACAGACAGTGTAGGAGGTGCCGGCTAGAGAACACTACAGCAGTGTAGGAGGTGCCGGCTAGAGAGCACTACAGACAGTGTAGGAGGTGCCGGCTAGAGAACACTACAGCAGTGTAGGAGGTGCCGGCTAGAGAACACTACAGACCGTGTAGGAGGTGCCGGCTAGAGAACACTACAGCAGTGTAGGAGGTGCCGGCTAGAGAACACTACAGCAGTGTAGGAGGTGCCGGCTAGAGAGCACTACAGACAGTGCAGGAGGTGCCGGCTAGAGAACACTACAGACAGTGTCGGAGGTGCCGGCTAGAGAACACTACAGACAGTGTAGTAGGTGCCGGCTAGAGAGCACTACAGACAGTGTAGGAGGTGCCGGCTAGAGAACACTACAGACAGTGTAGGAGGTGCCGGCTAGAGAGCACTACAGACAGTGTAGGAGGTGCCGGCTAGAGAACACTACAGACAGTGTAGGAAGTGCCGGCTAGAGAGCACTACAGACAGTGTAGGAAGTGCCGGCTAGAGAGCACTACAGACAGTGTAGGAGGTGCCGGCTAGAGAACACTACAGACAGTGTAGGAGGTGCCGGCTAGAGAGCACTACAGACAGTGTAGGAGGTGCCGGCTAGAGAACACTACAGACAGTGTAGGAGGTGCCGGCTAGAGAACACTACAGACAGTGTAGGAGGTGCCGGCTAGAGAACACTACAGACCGTGTAGGAGGTGCCGGCTAGAGAACACTACAGACAGTGTAGGAGGTGCCGGCTAGAGAACACTACAGCAGTGTAGGAGGTGCCGGCTAGAGAGCACTACAGACAGTGTAGGAGGTGCCGGCTAGAGAACACTACAGACAGTGTAGGAGGTGCCGGCTAGAGAACACTACAGACAGTGTAGGAGGTGCCGGCTAGAGAGCACTACAGACAGTGTAGGAGGTGCCGGCTAGAGGACACTACAGACAGTGTAGGAGGTGCCGGCTAGAGAGCACTACAGACAGTGTAGGAGGTGCCGGCTAGAGAACACTACAGACAGTGTAGGAGGTGCCGGCTAGAGAACACTACAGACCGTGTAGGAGGTGCCGGCTAGAGAGCACTACAGACAGTGTAGGAGGTGCCGGCTAGAGAGCACTACAGCAGTGTAGGAGGTGCCGGCTAGAGAGCACTACAGACAGTGTAGGAAGTGCCGGCTAGAGAACACTACAGACAGTGTAGGAAGTGCCGGCTAGAGAGCACTACAGACAGTGTAGGAGGTGCCGGCTAGAGAACACTACAGACAGTGTAGGAGGTGCCGGCTAGAGAGCACTACAGACAGTGTAGGAGGTGCCGGCTAGAGAGCATTACAGACAGTGTAGGAGGTGCCGGCTAGAGAACACTACAGACAGTGTAGTAGGTGCCGGCTAGAGAACACTACAGACAGTGTAGGAGGTGCCGGCTAGAGAGCACTACAGACAGTGTAGGAGGTGTCGGCTAGAGAGCACTACAGACAGTGTAGGAGGTGCCGGCTAGAGAACACTACAGACAGTGTAGGAGGTGCCGGCTAGAGAACACTACAGACAGTGTAGGAGGTGCCGGCTAGAGAACACTACAGACAGTGTAGGAGGTGTCGGCTAGAGAGCACTACAGACAGTGTAGGAGGTGCCGGCTAGAGAGCACTACAGACAGTGTAGGAGGTGCCGGCTAGAGAGCACTACAGACAGTGTAGGAGGTGCCGGCTAGAGAGCACTACAGACAGTGTAGGAGGTGCCGGCTAGAGAACACTACAGACAGTGTAGGAGGTGCCGGCTAGAGAACACTACAGACAGTGTAGGAGGTGCCGGCTAGAGGACACTACAGACAGTGTAGGAGGTGCCGGCTAGAGAACACTACAGACAGTGTAGGAGGTGCCGGCTAGAGAACACCACAGACAGTGTAGGAGGTGCCGGCTAGAGAGCACTACAGACCGTGTAGGAGGTGTCGGCTAGAGAACACTACAGACCGTGTAGGAGGTGCCGGCTAGAGAACACTACAGACAGTGTAGGAGGTGCCGGCTAGAGAACACTACAGACAGTGTAGGAGGCGCCGGCTAGAGAACACTACAGACCGTGTAGGAGGTGCCGGCTAGAGAGCACTACAGACAGTGTAGGAGGTGCCGGCTAGAGAGCACTACAGACAGTGTAGGAGGTGCCGGCTAGAGAGCACTACAGACAGTGTAGGAGGTGTCGGCTAGAGAACACTACAGACAGTGTAGGAGGTGCCGGCTAGAGGACACTACAGACAGTGTAGGAGGTGTCGGCTAGAGAGCACTACAGACCGTGTAGGAGGTGTCGGCTAGAGAACACTACAGACAGTGTAGGAGGTGCCGGCTAGAGAGCACTACAGACAGTGTAGGAGGTGCCGGCTAGAGAACACTACAGACAGTGTAGGAGGTGCCGGCTAGAGAACACTACAGACAGTGTAGGAGGTGCCGGCTAATGAAACATTTAGGTCTCCACAGTCAAACAAAACCATTTGCAAACATATTCAATGTTAAATAACAGACTATGGTAAATAAAACATTAATTGTATAGTTTATGCCCGCTAAATAACAATGATCTTCATAACAAACAGACCAATAGTTTCATTTGAATGCATGACTGTTATTAAAATGTGAGGTATTATAGTAGATAATCAGCTTTGACAATGCAATGGAAAACTGAGCCAATGATGTTCATATCACAGTACAATAACTGCAAATAAAGAGTATGACTTCTATTCAGAGAATATATTATATATAGAATATATTCAGCTCCTTGTAACTATACAAAACAAGTCAAAGCTTTCCTGTGTATTTTGACTAAGTGAAATGTAGTGCAAAGTAATGTTTTACTTTTAGGAATGAAAAACAATAGGAAATACATCTTTATTTTTTATCACATTTCATAATAAAGAGGGTGTTGAATGTCTGGCCTTTATTTTGACTGGAACCATTAATATTTAAATATGCACAGCGGAGCAGAGAGGAGACTGCCATTTGTGCCTTCACATTTGCATGTGGCTCTTAAATTAAACATTAATTATCGCTCCTCATAAAGGAACAATGCAACTTTGAAGCATTCTACTTTGCCAAGTTAATTATTTCCAATTTGCAACAAAATATCTGTAGATGTGTCAAAACTGCAACGATATAGTTCACAGAAAAATAAGTTCTTACAATAACAGCGGAAATGGTGTGATATAAAATAATATCTGTGTTGGTACAACTTGTTCAGGTCTGACCTGAGCAGAACGTTAATGCTGTAATGTACTGCTGAGTTACAGAAGGCCAAGGAGACAGTTGTGATGAGGATGTTCCACAATTCATCACCCACAAATGGCTCTGTTCACTTCACTTTGCTCCATGACCTGAACTCATCGCGATGCTTCATCTCTCCACAAAGGAAAGGTATAACATTGTGTGATGTATGTCTGGCTAGAATTAAGTCCTATGGTTTAACTGAACTGGCGTTTATTTCTAAATTGAATCTCCAAGGCAATCTGCTGTTGGAGGTTTAAATCCTTACACCGTTCTGGAGATTAACACACACTATACTTTCACTGTTTCTCTGAAAAAAAAACAAATTAATGCCCACTTCAATGTAAGCAGCTTTGAGGATGAAGGGCCACACCACAAGAGAACTCCCAGAGAGAAACTGTCGTTTCAACAGATTAAGTCCCCAGAGACTCACTTCAAAGGGAACATTACGAAGGTAACTTACAACAGCACAGTCAACTAAATGCAATGCTGATGCAATACTTTAATTTTATTTATTTAACTAGGCACGTCAGTTAAGAACACATTCTTATTTACAATGATAAAGGGGCCTAGCCCTGCCAAACCCTCCCCTAACACGGACGACGCTGGGCCCAACGTGCACCACCATATGGGACTTCCTATCACGGCTGGATGTGATGCAGCCGGGGGAGGGGGCCAGATGATGGACTGACATGGTGAACCTGACCATGTCTTGTAGGGGTCAAGACTCAGATGACAGCTAGTGTTTCAATGTTAATCTGGGACTGTTGCCAGCTGCCTTGTGACTCTGTTGTCATAAAGTATCTGTGTTTAAGGGTTACAGGGAAAAATCTTTTTCTAAGGCTTGGTTTGTGGGTAAAATGTTTCAGGGATGAATAAAAATCAAGAGACTAGATATACAAATCACAGTACCACTTTACTTCAGAGCTCAGCATAAAAGTGTAATAACATGGTAACAAAGTGGAGATGTAACTCCCCTTTTATTCTGAGCTGGGGAGTCATCTAAGTGCTATCCATACCTTTAAAAAGACAACATTAGAAGAGTACTCTACCAGAACACGGAGTGACGAACCAACATGCCTTCATCTCATAGCAAAACAAAATAAAAGCCTATTATTTGAATAGATTGATGTACAATAATACCACTTCCCTACTTAAAGCCTTAAAGAGTTAGCCGTCCTCCTGGACCATTAACCATAACACTAATCACAAAGTCACTCCCAAGTATATCAACCCCTGTGCAGTGTGAAACGCTGCTTACTGTATGATAACACTGCTCAACAGCTCCAGACTCCCGCAGCTCTGACACCGCGAAGACATGCATCGCTACAATATGGTGAATGTCTTGGTGGTAAAGTCTCTGCCCTCCAGCCAGAAGCACAAGAGAACAAGAGGGAGGTGGATGAAGGAATATGAGAGGTGAATGAAATGGTCTGGATATTGCTATTTTGCCCTGACGAACTTTCCCATGAACATTCTAGTATAGGCTGTATTTTGAATAAATGACTAGTTGTTGGCCGATGCCCACTATTATCAACACTATGGAAGGTAGGAGCTTCCTAGTGGGTTTAACCACAGGTCATAGGTCCTAGACCTCACTAAAGTAGTGTTGGCTAGTAGAAGCACAGTCTGTGTCTGAGAGGATCTCTCTATTTGTGTGTGATGTGATGTCCATTTTGGGAGTGAGCCACTCTTATTCACAACCGTAATCGAGGCTGGTCATCTGGAAGCAATCAGGCACTGTGAGCTTAAGACAGAAGGGCATTAAACGAGTCAGGTCAGCAGCTTTGTACGATTACATCCCAGGATCAGCGGACCAGTAGGCACCGGACTACTACTACTAAAAATACTACAAACTACAACCTGCTCTGAATATCTACTGCACGGATCTTTCACTTGTTTTAAATAGTGAATATATTCATTAACATTGATCCGTGTACTCAATCCAGCTATTCTTATCTACTCCGCTGAAGATAGATCTCCTTCACCTCAGGGTTGTTTGGTCTTTCTGTGTTGGTGTGACAAGAGTCAAGACAGTTGTCAATCTGACTGAACTTTAGAAAGGTTGAGGCTCATTCAGAAAACCGAAGATCAAAAATTGTGCTAACCTCAACGCAGTCACCCACCCTCTTCCTCCCAGTATGATTCACCTTCGACACTCAGAAGGATGCTTCATACTTCTCGGACGTGATTACGAGTCTTTCGCAATAATATTAAACTTTCCTGTTGATTAGTCAAGACAATGCAATGTTTTTTGGGGCGGTGGCAGGTTAAAGCTCCTCCACTGAAATGGACTCATTATTTTCTAGCCCCAGGCTCTATTTCATCCTCCCAGTTGTTTCTGTCCTCTCTCCATGGTTGTTTTTGGAGTCTGTTTTTCCACTTTGTGACTATGAGAACCATGTTTGTCAGACAAGATAGGGTACAGAAGGCTCATAGCGAGAGTCGCCCAAACCTCCAAAGAATCAATTAGTGATGAGAGAAGGATGCTGCTGTCGACGACTCCGTAGAAGCGGCCCGTGGATGAAACCAGACGCCTTTGACACTACCCTACTGTTTGTCTCTCTTCTAGAGGAGTTGATGCAATTTTGGACTTTTCTGCTCCTTTTGTTATTTGCTTTGAACTCACTCAAGCCAGACTCAAACACTTAGATATGCAGAAAAGCATGAAAAATGCATGACCACTTATTCAAAGTTGTGCTCCTTTTTATTTGTTGAGCAACGTCAGAGATATGTCTGGCTTTATTAGCCTCGCGGGAGGCGCTTTGAGCCGTTAGTCCTTTTCAAACAGACTATCTGCTTTCATCAATGCTGACGATAGTTATTAAAAAAAATATGGCTTGAAATTCTTATCAATTGGTTATAAAGACAGCGTGCCAGGCATTTCCATTCTTGGTCTCCAGACATTTTGAAATATTATTTTCAGTATGACACCACTCAAGAATTCACATAAGTTAGCTCAACACTGCAGTTTAGAATACAGAGCTTTGCTCATTGTATCTGGCTTTGATTGGACAGTGTTCGCCTGCTAGGTGGTCTGGTTTGGGGTTCCACAAGCTTTTTCTGTCCCCTCTTTCATCTCTGCTTCTTCAAATGGTTTGGTTTTTGCCACTGTACAAAGAGTGAAGTTTAAATAATCTTTGTTCTTCAGTGAACGCAGTACAAAAAGGTTTTAAAAAATGTATGCACTCGCTCTGGATAAGAGCGTCTGCTAAATAAAAAATAAAAATTAACTTTGTTTATATTTTTACAATATTTGGATAATTCTGCTATCATACGTATCATTAAGGCGGCTTTGTGACGAACAATGACTTATCTCATATTGCAGTCTGATATGTGTATTTCTCGTCTGTCCTCATGTGATGTCACAAGAACTGACAACCGGTTGGAACTGTGTTAGTGTATACATTCTTTCAGTGAGCATGACACGAGATACGGGGCTCCCTCAGGTGTCCAAATACAAAGATCAGAGCTCCCCTCTCTGTGTTTCTGCAAGGTTACATTTCACTTAGTCAACCCCGTGTTAGTGATAAAACAGTGCACCAGACGGGAACCTTGGGATTATTTGAAGAATCTCATATGTAGAGACCATGTGAGGGTTATTCACCAAGTGTGTCACTAAGCTGGAGTGGGGAGTAACCAGTGTCCCTCCTTCCTAAAGCTCCTGGAATTGCAATAGTGAATTACGAAGAACAATGTCCATCTATTCATAAACACAGACAATGATTTTGATGAGTGAGGAGGTGAAGGGAAGGCTGAGAAACATCTGTCAGGTCTAAAAGGACCCTGCAGCTGAATAAATACTCTGGGTGACAATGGCCTCAGTGACACCCTCCTCCATTCCCATCCTCTTTCCTTTCCTTGTGGAATTTGGAAGACCTGTGTGCCACCAACTGTGTCTCTTCACAATGATAAAGATAATAAAGAAAAAATGGGAATACATAAACTGGGTAGATAAATAACATGAACACCTATTTCCAAACTATTACTTTTCCTTCAGCTGCCCTCGAGCCAAACCAGAGCGCTCTTCTAACCATGTTAATCCTCTTGCAGGACCCCCATAGAGTTATTGAACCACTTCCTCAGTTGATCACACATTCACTAAACTTTCAACTTTAGATAGAAGAAAATATCAGGCGGGCGTTGCCTTAAGGAAGTGGTTCCCAAGCTTTTTATTTCTAAGGAACTCAGTCCGGATTTCAACTGACTCTTGAAGTTGTAATAGTACAATACACAAGGTGTTTTCCTCTTGTCATATCAGTCATTGCATACCATAAGGGACTATTCAGAACTTGTCAGAAATGTCCAGATCAACTAGCCCATGTCAGCATGGTTTCTTTGCCCGTAGATTTTGTTGGAATGTTTGATTTACTCAAATATCACATGAATACACATTAGACATGTATAGAACATTTATAGAATTGCAAGAAAATTAGCTTTAATGATGCAACATTTTCTCTGCAACCCTGCATTGCTTGCTGTTTGGGGTTTTAGGCTGGATTTCTGTACAGCACTTTGTGACATCGGCTGATGTAAAAAGGGCTTTATAAATAAATTTGATTGATTGATTGATGACAAAATGTGTAGAACTGCAGGAAATAAGCCTTAAACCTGCAACATTTTATCTCCGCCCACAAGAGGGGTGTGAAAAGATTGTGTCATGAACAATGCTTGTGGATGTAGAAATAGACGTTGGGGGCGAGATGTTCCCTAATGCTGAAACGGGGTGCCTGAGTGACAGCGTTTGGGAACCCCTACCTTAAAGGATCCGTTCCAGCTCTCCTCTATCGTTTTACCCAACTTCCTCTAGGAAGAACAGGTTTTCCGTAGCAGTCATGTCGCTGATCTGAAACACTACTGCGGAGGAAAACAGATGGTGCCATTGAGGTCTTAGGAAAGTGAACTCTGACTGACTGAGAGGCACAACATTTCTCAGGTTCGTGACCCTGTGACCTTTGGCTGGTCAGCCTGTGGATGTCAACACTGTCCAGGGAGGACACTTCCTTACTGGGTGGTTCAGAGAGAATAAAAGTGACAGATAGCAGAGCGCTGGGTGGAAAATAAGAACGCTTCATGTATATTTGATTGCAGTATCTATTGAGCTGAGACTCATTGTCATATTTGGACATTGGATTGGAAGCGTATTCGATCTATATATTTAGTGCATTTGATACTTTGGACTTCCTCTGAAGTGAAAGTAATATATCCTGATGTCACCAATCAACGTTTAAAGTTGAGAGTCACATCTGTGTTGTCAACCACTGGGTACTTTGCAGGAACTTTAAATGACTCAATATCAAATCTACATGAAGTGAATGGCCTTTTGAGATCACCATATGGAATAGTGCTAAACTCATCAAGTCCATAAACTGGCCCTTAGCTTACATGGTTCAAAAGAGCAATTATGTTGTCATAGTCCATGAAATATCTTAGAAATAGGAATCTCTCTGGGAGACAGGGATACGGGGAGCAGAGATATAACTGAAAAAATACTAATATTTATATTCTATTTTTTTAACCGCATCTACCCATCTGACAGGCACATCTTTGTGAGGTAATTATTAGACTGTAAATCAGTGTCTTGATTGGTGCAAAATTAACAGTAACTTTCCGTGCTAATTTTAACTTTAATCCTAGAGTTGATTGACAATGTTGTCAGACCTCAGAATAGATTTGAGCCGGCATTACAAGCCCTTTTCTGTCCACAGCACTTGGATTACTTAAGATTATGCTGTAATTCCCATTTTAATCTTCACTGCATTAAGATTTTGGGGCTGAAATACTGTGCAGCAGAGTAGCGACCAGCAGCGATGAAGTATCTTAAGTGGTTGAGGAAATCTGCTCTTCCTTTTCTCCCGTAATCAGTGAATTTTTTTCCCTCCGCTTTTTTCCCCCCATGAAAACTTGCGCTGCCACTGCCAATGAATCGATCATCAGTTTGCTTTCCTGCCTTAATAAGCCTTTATCAAAAGATCATCTTCAAAAGGCAATAAGAAGATAGTACTGTGACGTTTTAAGAGTCTAATTTACTAATCTAAAGGCCATTGGTTTTGAGGAGATGTAAGACGTTGGCCTGACATCACCTTCAAATGCAATCTGACTAAATGCAAATGTCTTTTCTGAACAGGTGGTTGACTCAAAGACTCATGAAAATGTATCAAATGTCTTAAGAAGTTGAGTCTATTATCTGTAGGAATCATCGGGGAACGAGTGCACTCAATAACATCCCATCCTCAAAAACCAAAGCAGACAATCTGCAGGCTGCTCAGTCTTATTGTAAACAACTTTGATCCCCTTCACACATAAACCAAATGTCCATACCTGAAGCACGTTTTTCCGGCTGGACTTCTCCGTTGTCCATTCGGCCACGGCCCCACAGAGATCCATCCCATCCGGACTGCATCCAGGTTTCTACAGAGGGATAAGAGGCAGAGGGGAGAGGTGGTTAGTAGTAAGTAGTTTCACTGCTGTGTTATGAAAGGGATAAAAGCATCATAGTTCATTATCAAAAAGGCATGTTTTCAAACAGGGTACAGCTATCACTATCTTGGCCAGATATTTGTTATGAATCACGATTAATGAACAAATGGAAGCAATCTGCCCAAGAGCAGAGACAGATCTTCTGATTCCCGTTTGTTACAAGCACTTTTTTGTCATCCTGCTGTAAGATGAGAATGTGCATGTGTATCATTTTCTCTAGCATTAGGTGGCACTTGAGAAGCAAATGTCCCGACTTAAATCTTCGTCATACTTCTTCTTCTTATTCTTCTGCACGCTACTGCTCTTACAATGTTTAATCAAGAAATTCCATTCAAACTTTAAAATGTGCAGACTGGTCTGGAATAGCATGCTTGCATACAACTTTTTGATATTATTTATACTTTTTAAACTATAAAAAAAATTGTATTTATTTTTCATTCACATTAATGAGATATCATTACTTCCAACTTCCATTCACTGTAAATGCAACAATGCAACTTTTGACACAAATCAGATACTGTAATTTCACCACTTTGACAAACGTCCTCTACTTCTCTGCTATTCAAATCTGAAAAAACAACATCATTATCTGGTACCAATCAAATGTTACAGCTGTTTCAGGGACTGCATCAACATTTTCTGTAACTTTTTAAAAACAGCTGCCGTAGACAAAAACTTAGAGGGTATGACACCTTGGTATACTTCTCTGCTATTAAGAACAGAAATATCTACTATCAATCATGAGGTACAGCTATTTTAGTAACAACATCAACTAATTTAGCTAACTTCCCACTGTTGAATTAACTGCCATGGAACTTTTCAGAACTTTCAAATTATAGCAATGAGGGGAGCACATTCTAAGCATGAGACAATGAGTAAACATTAGGACTTTTGATACTAATCAGCTACCTGGACCACTTTTCTCAACATACCCAAATCTAACTGCCTGTAGCTCAGGACCTGAAGCAACGATATGCATATTCTTGATACCATTTCAAAGGAAACACTTTGAAGTTTGTGGAAGTGTGAAATGAATGTAGGAGAATAGAACACATTAGATCTGGTAAAAGATAATACCATAATCTTTGAAATGCAAGAGAAAGGCCATAATGTATTATTCCAGCCCAGGTGCGATTTAGATTTTGGCCACTAGATGGCAGCAGTGTATGTGCAAAGTTTTAGACTGATCCAATGAACCATTGCGTTTATGTTCAAAATGTTGTATCAAGACTGCCCAAATGTGCCTAATTGGTTTTTTAATACATTTTCAAGTTCATAACTGTGCACTCTCCTCAAACAATAGCATGGTATTATTTTACTGTAATAGCTACTGTAAATTGACAGTGCAGTTAGATTAACAATAATTTAAGCTTTCTGCCAATATCAGATATGTCTATGTCCTGGGAAATGTTATTGTTACTTACAACCTCATGCTAATCACATTAGCCTACGTTAGCTCAACAGTCCCGTGGGGGACCCACCGATCCTGTAGAGGTTTATGGCACCTTGATCAACTTCTCTTCTATTCAAATGTGAATATCAGAGAATATCACACACACCATCCACACCTTCAACCATACATCCATTCCTTTACCATACCAATCAGTCCAACATCCCTCCATCCATTAGATCTTCCGTCTTTATCTATCCATTTATTAATCTGTCCTATTTATTTATCTATCCAGTCAGAACTTTCTTTTAACAGCTGTATCCTTCGATTAAGAAATTAATGTACGGTTGAAGTAAGGGATAAACGCTTGGGATAAAATACATTTTTTTGATTTATTTTAAACTTCTGCAATGCCTCCTTGTCTTCTGTATTCTATTACTACAGTTGTCATACAGTATACTGTGGTATTGTAGTAGGAGACTCAATAAAAGTGTAGTAGGCTAGTCTGAGTGTAGTTATTTGTGATAAAATATGGGATCTAACTGCCCCACAATCCTAAGTAATAAGGTTGATAGTGTAGTCTATCAAAGTAAACAGAGAAATTATTTTACTAAATTTAATTTTGACTATATTTAACTTCTTGGCTTAAGTAAAACATTTTAAACTTCTTCCACTACCACAATAATAACTGTAAAGCGTTAAAAAGCAAGTCCCACCAATTTTTCTTCATGGAAAATTACCATATTGTAATAACCATTAATATCTTATTTATATCTTCTATGGAATTAAAGAAGCAGTGTGTAAATGTATCAAAATAGGAATGGTATAATTTTCAGGCAGAGAGAATGTCATTTAGAATATATATATATATATATATATACTGTATATATGTTGCTTTTCAAACAAGAACTAATCAGTGTAAAAGGCATGGAAAGTCATTTAGATATAATTCCCTTTAGTGGTCTCAGCAAGTTTAAACAATCTAAAAACTGTTGAAATCATTGAGAGATGGAGTAGAAAATGAAGACGATAAGGACATTCTGCAATAGTATTACAATATAGTATTGCAGTACATTGTCACAACCAACAGTAACAAAGCCATTTTAGGCCAATGAAAGATGCTCACTGAGATCCCTCATGACCAGCATCGAATAAACTGAACCCTGAAGACTCAATGAACAATCATGGCTAACAGGTACAGTATTGGACAAATTAGGTGATATTTAACTTCCAGTAAACTACACTTGTTTTGGTTGGATGATTTGAGCATTCTAGTATCTACTCAATAAATAACTCTTCTTACAGAACTATGTACACGCTGCAGGTGAGATCATACCCTGAGTTTGTATGATGATGACGACATTGTGTATATTCAGACCCAAACATAAATACTGTCGACAGCGACCAAATGGTAACACAAGAGATTAACAAACTGTTTATTCTACTCTAAAACAAAGACTAACAAATTACGAAATTGTATTTCTTTATAACACCACCCCAGCCCTCCACTATAACCACTATTTCAATTTTTCATCGGAAAAGGGTGAGATATGTCAATATATGTGGAAATGCCTCTCTTGCCCATAATGAACTATTGGACAGGGAGTCTCACAGACCGTTGCTCTGGTGGGGCTCAGTAATAGAGAGGGCTTTGTCCTCTGAGCTTCATCAAAAAGCGTGGCTCATTTTAGAATCTCACCACCCAGGCCCTCTCTCTCTCTCGCTCCTACCTCTCTCTCTCTCTCTCTCGCTCCTACCTCTCTCTCTTACCTCTCTCACTCTCTCGCTCCTACCTCTCTCTCCTACCTCTCTCTCACTCCTACCTCTCTCTCTCTCTCTCTCGCTCCTACCTCTCTCTCTCTCTCTCTCTCTCCTACCTCTCTCTCACTCCTACCTCTCTCTCTCTCTCTCTCGCTCCTACCTCTCTCTCTCTCGCTCCTACCTCTCTCTCGCTCCCCTCTCTCTCTCTTACCTCTCTCTCACTCCTACCTCTCTCTCTCTCACTCCTACCTCTCTCTCTCTCACTCCTACCTCTCGCTCTCTCGCTCCTACCTCTCTCTCTCTCTCTCTCACTCCTACCTCTCTCTCTCTCTCTCTCTCTCACTCCTACCTCTCTCTCGCTCCCCTCTCTCTCTCTTACCTCTCTCTCACTCCTACCTCTCTCTCGCTCCTCTCTCTCTCTTACCTCTCTCTCGCTCCTACCTCTCTCTTGCTCCTCTCTCTCACTCCTCTCTCTCACTCCTACCTCTCTCTCTTACCTCTCTCTTATTCCTACCTCTCTCTCGCTCCTCTCTCTCACTCCTCTCTCTCTTTCTTTCTCTCTCTTACCTCTCTCTCGCTCCTACCTCACTGCTTCTCTAGCTCCTACCTCTCTCTCTCTCCTACCTCTCTCTCTCACTCCTCTCTCTCACTCCTACCTCTCTCTCTTACCTCTCTCTTATTCCTACCTCTCTCTCGCTCCTCTCTCTCACTCCTCTCTCTCTTTCTTTCTCTCTCTTACCTCTCTCTCGCTCCTACCTCACTGCTTCTCTAGCTCCTACCTCTCTCTCTCTCCTACCTCTCTCTCTCTCTTTCTCTCTGGCTCCTACCTCTCTCTCGCCTCTACCTCTCTCTCTCTCTCTCTCTTGTTCCTACCTCTCTCTCTCCTCTCTCACTCTCCTCTCTCTCTCTCTCTCTCTCTCTCTCTCTCTCTCGCTCTACCTCTCTCTCTCTCTCTCTCCCCTCCTACCTCTCTCTCTCTCTCTCTCTCTCTCTCTCACTCCTACCTCTCTCTTGCTCCTACCCCTCTCTTTCTTTCTCTCTCCCACGTCTCTCTTTCTTTCTCTCTGTCCTACCTCTCTCTCTCTCGCTCCTACCTCTCTCTCTCTCTCTCTCTCTCTCTCACTCCTACCTCTCTCTTGCTCCTACCCCTCTCTTTCTTTCTCTCTCCCACGTCTCTCTTTCTTTCTCTCTCTCCTACCTCTCTTCTCTACCTACTATCTCTCTCTCTCTCGCTCCTCCTCTCTCTCTCGCTCCTACCTCCTCTCTCTCCACGTTCTCTACCTTCTCTCTCTAACTCTCTTCCTATCTCTCTCTCGCTATTTCTCTTCGCTCCTACCTCCGCTCCCACATACCTCTCTCTCTCTCTCCTACCTCTCTCTCCTATCTCTCTCTCGCCTACCTCGCTCTCTCTCACTCCTACCTCTCTCGCTCTCTCTCTCTCCTACCTCTCTCTCTCACCTCTCTCTCGCTCCTACCTCTCTCTCTCACCTCTCTCTCGCTCCTACCTCTCTGTCGCACCTACCTCTCCCTACCTCTCTCTCTCTCTTTCTCTCTTGTTCCTACCTCTCTCTCGCTCCTACCTCTCTCTCTCTCTCTCTCTCGCTCCTACCTCTCTCTCTCTCTCTCGCTCCTACCTCTCTCTCTTTTTTCTCTCTCCTGCCTCTCTCTCTCGCTCCTACCTCTCTCTCTCTCTCTCTCTCTCTTGCTCCTACCTCTCTCTCTCTCTCTCTCTCTCTCTCTCTCACTCCTACCTCTCTCTTGATCCTACCCCTCTCTTTCTTTCTCTCTCTCCTACGTCTCTCTTTCTTTCTCTCTCTCCTACCTCTCTCTCTCTCGCTCCTACCTCTCTCTCTCTCTCTCTCCCTCGCTCCTACCTCTCTCTCTCGCTCCTACCTCTCTCTCTCGCTCCTACCTCTCTCTCTCCCGCCACTACCTCTCTCTCTCTCCTACCTCTCTCTCCTATCTCTCTCTCGCTCCTACCTCTCTCTCTCTCCCGCCACTACCTCTCTCTCTCTCTCTCTCTACCTCTCTCTCCTATCTCTCTCGCATCCTACTCTCTCTCTTCACGCCACCTCTCGCTCTCTCTATAACACCTACCTCTCGCTCGCTCTCTCTCCCTACCTCTCTCTATCACCTCTCTCTCGCTCCTACCTCTCTCTCGCTCCTACCTCTCCCTACCTCTCTCGCTCCTACCTCTCTCTCGCTCCTACCTCTCCCTACCTCTCTCTCTCCTACCTCTCTCTCGCTCCTACCTCTCTCTCTCTCCCGCCACTACCTCTCTCTCTCTCCTACCTCTCTCTCCTATCTCTCTCTCGCTCCTACCTCTCTCTCTCTCACGCCTACCTCTCTCGCTCTCTCTCTCTCCCCTACCTCTCTCTCGCTCTCTCTCTCTCCCCTACCTCTCTCTCTCACCTCTCTCTCGCTCCTACCTCTCTCTCGCTCCTACCTCTCCCTACCTCTCTCTCGCTCCTACCTCTCTCTCGCTCCTACCTCTCCCTACCTCTCTCTCTCCTACCTCTCTCTCGCTCCTACCTCTCTCGCTCCTTCCTCTCCTTACCCCTCTCTCGCTACTACCTCTCTCTCGCTCCTACCTCTCCCTACCTCTCTCTCTCCTACCTCTCTCTCTCCTACCTCTCTCTCTCTCTCGATCCTACCTCTCTCTCTCTCGCCTACTTCTCTCTCTCTCGCTCCTACCTCTCTCTCGCGCCTACCTCTCTCTCTCTTGCGCCTACCTCTCTCTCTCGCTCCTACCTCTCTCTTCCGCCTACCTCTCTCTCTCTCGCTCCTACCTCTCTCTCTCTCGCGCCTACCTCTCTCTCTCTCACTCCTACCTCTCTCTCACTCCTACCTCTCTCTTTCTTTCTCTCTCGCTCCTACCTCTCTCTCGCTCCTACCTCTCTCTCGCTCCTACCTCTCTCTCATTCCTATCTCTCTCTTTCTTTCTCTCTCGCTCCTACCTCTCTCTCGCTCCTACCTCTCTCTTGCTCCTACCTCTCTCTTGTTCCTATCTCTCTCTCTCTCTCTCTCTCAGTCCTCTTCACAAGGGGGTAAGGTAAACAGTTGCTCATTGCATTTTGATGGGGTGAGTTCTACTCCATGGGATCAAAGCTAAAGTAAATTTGCCAGTTTAAGAATTTAAAAAATGAAAAGAAAACACATAAATTAAAATGTTCACTCAACATTTGCACTCATAATGCTTATAGGCAATCCCTCAGAAAGTTGATTTGAGGCTGTAACTGAACATTGCCCCCTCGTATTTACTTTACTGAACCATCACTTTGTAATTTACTGAACCATCACTTTTTACTTTACTTTACTGAACCATAGCCCATCTGTAAATAGCCTATCCAACTACCTCATCCCCATACTGTTCTTTTTTTGCTCCTTTGCACCCCAGTATCTCTACTTGCACATTCATCTTCTGCACATCTATCACTCCAGTGTTTAATTGCTAAATTCTAATTATTTCGCCACTATGGCCTATTTATTGCCTTTACCTCCCTTATCTTACCTCATTTGCACACACTGTATATCTACTTTTTTTATATTGTGTTATTGACTGTATGTTTGTTTATTCCATGTGTAACTCTGTGTTGTTGTTTGTGTTGCACTGCTATGCTTTATCTTGGCCAGGTCGCAGTTGTAAATGAGAACTTGTTCTCAACTAGCCTACCTGGTTAAATAAAGGTGAAATAAATAAAATAAAAAATCACTTTGTACTTTACTGAACCATCACTTTGTACTTTACTGAACCATCACTTTGTACTTTACTGTGTTTGTGTAAGAGAGAGAGAGAGAGAGGGAGAGAGAGAGAGAGAAAAAGAAAAAGAAAGAGAGCGAGAGAGAGAGAGAGAGAGAGAGAGAGAGAGAGAGAGAGAGAGAGAGGATGAGTAAGGGTGTGAGGGTGTGTGTATCTTGTAAAGACCTACCAAATTTGTCAGGGCTTCTTGCTTGCTATCTTTATAAAACAGAAGTTTATCTGTGTCCAGGACTACCCAAGTTGAAGTCCAATTCTTCCTCAGTTTTTTGCCTCCTTCGGATATTTTGGCTTTATTCAAATATTCACCATTCAAAACAACCTGAAATACATGTAACATTTATCCTTGAACAGATATTATCAATCAATGTCAAATAAATATTCCAATCAGACACATTCTATTTTATCAGTATCAACCAAATAAATATACTTATTTTAAGTAAAATAGGCCTGCTGAATGAAAAGTACAGAAACATATTTATAGTAAACAATATTTAGTGTAGTATAATAGCTAATAACAGCCATATAGTAACAGAGTATAATAACCCAAACTGATTTCTGCCCATATGCTTCCTTACATCCTGACAGATCTTTATGGTGGCCTGTCATACTCACAGGAGTCTCTACGGCTCCAGCTCCACCAATGTTATGCTGAGACTGGTTCCTCCGGTGGCGAGAGATCTACAGAAAGAAAAACAGAAGAAACAGTGAAGAAGAGCTGACTTTCCTGATGCTTTTCAAAACAGAACTGTTGCTCGATTGTGGCCTTATTGTCTTAGCTGGTGAAATCGGTCCGGTGAAATTAAAACAATACAGGTAGTGGGAAGAGTCCATGTATTCCAATTTGTATTTAACAGCTATAACGATTATGCAATACAATACAAAAAGAGGATGGTGACATGGGTGAATGTCTCACCACTGCGTTAACCTATTTAACATCTATATCATAAATGCCTATAGAGTCTCTGACAGTAGTGCGTGTGTGAACGCAGTGTGGTTGATGACATGAGACAACAACAACTCACATAACCTAGTGCTAATCACATAACCTAGTGCTAATCACATAACCTAGTGCTAATCACATAACCTAGTGCTAATCACATAACCTAGTGCTAATCACATAACCTAGTGCTAATCACATAACCTAGTGCTAATCACCTAGTGCTAATCACATAACCTAGTGCTAATCACATAACCTAGTGCTAATCACATAACCTAGTGCACCTAGTGCTAATCACATAACCTAGTGCTAATCACATAACCTAGTGCTAATCACATAACCTAGTGCTAATCACATAACCTAGTGCTAATCACATAACCTAGTGCTAACTCACATAACCTAGTGCTAATCACAAACCTAGTGCTAACTCACATAACCTAGTGCAACTCACATAACCTAGTGCTAATCACATAACCTAGTGCTAATCACATAACCTAGTGCTAATCACATAACCTAGTGCTAATCACATAACCTAGTGCTAATCACATAACCTAGTGCTAATCACATAACCTAGTGCTAATCACATAACCTAGTGCTAATCACATAACCTAGTGCTAATCACATAACCTAGTGCTAATCACATAACCTAGTGCAACTCACATAACCTAGTGCTAATCACATAACCTAGTGCTAATCACATAACCTAGTGCTAATCACATAACCTAGTGCTAATCACATAACCTAGTGCAACTCACATAACCTAGTGCAACTCACATAACCTAGTGCTAATCACATAACCTAGTGCTAATCACATAACCTAGTGCTAATCACATAACCTAGTGCTAATCACATAACCTAGTGCTAATCACATAACCTAGTTCTAATCACATAACCTAGTGCTAATCACATAACCTAGTGCAACTCACATAACCTAGTGCTAATCACATAACCTAGTGCTAATCACATAACCTAGTGCTAATCACATAACCTAGTGCAACTCACATAACCTAGTGCTAATCACATAACCTAGTGCTAATCACATAACCTAGTGCAACTCACATAACCTAGTGCTAATCACATAACCTAGTGCTAATCACATAACCTAGTGCTAATCACATACCCTAGTGCTAATCACATAACCTAGTGCAACCACCACATAAACCTAGTGCTAATCACATAACCTAGTGCTAATCACATAACCTAGTGCTAATCACATAACCTAGTGCTAATCACATAACCTAGTGCTAATCACATAACCTAGTGCTAATCACATAACCTAGTGCTAATCACATAACCTAGTGCTAATCACATAACCTAGTGCTAATCACCATCAGACCATGATAGTTCATGTCTATGTAACAGCAATGGCAAAAGACAAACATGGACATGAATACAGCATGGTTATTGATTCATGAGAAATGTGTTAAACCCTGTAGTAGAGTAGCAGTAGTAGTAGTAGTAGTAATATTTGTAGTTACAGTAAAGGTAGATCAGAAAAGGTCGAGAGTATACATAGTTGAACCAGTGTTCTGTAACAGTCATCCGGGTTGCTATAGAAACACAGTATGTACCGTTTGGCATTCAGTTTTATCCTCCAGCACTGTGCTGCCCTGCCCTCTACTGTTCAAATGCCTGTCTTATAGGAATTCCAATAAGGATAGGCCTACCCTCGCAATCCAAACCCCTAGTGAGTTCTTTATTCACTACAACGGGTTCCAGCTATTTTGGGTTGTTATATTTAAGCAATAATGCCTGAGGGAGTGTGGTATATGGCCAATATACCACGGCTAAGGGCTGCTCTTAAGCACAACGCAACGTGGAGTACCTGGATACAGCTCTTAGCTGTGGTATATTGGCCATATTCGACAAATCCCGAGGTGCCTTATTGCTATTATAAACCGGTTACCAATGTAATTAGAGCAGTAAAAATAAGTTTTGTCATTCCCGTGGTATACGGTCTGATATACCTGTCAGCCAATCATCATCGCTGGAAGCCTGTGTTTCAGACATAAGGAAGTGGATGGCTGCAAATGTCTACTTTTAAACTCGGACAAAACAGAGATGCTTGTTCTAGGTCCCAAGAAACAAAGAGATCTTCTGTTGAATCTGACAATTAATCTTGATGGTTGTACAGTCGTCTCAAATAAAACTGTGAAGGACCTCGGCGTTACTCTGGACCCTGATCTCTCTTTTGACAAACATAGCAAGACTGTTTCAAGGGCAGCTTTTTTCCATCTATGTAACATTGCAAAAATCAGACATTTTCTGTCCAAAATTGATGCAGAAAAATTAATCCATACTTTTGTTACTTCTATGTCAGACTACTGCAATGCTCTACTTTCCGGCTACCCGGATAAAGCACTAAATAAACTTCAGTTAGTGCTAAATACTGCTGCAAAATCCTGACTAGAACCCCAAAAAATTTACCATATTACTCCAGTGCTAGCGTCCCTACAGTGGCTTCCTGTTAAGGCTAGTGCTGATTTCAAGGTTTTACAGCTAACCTTCAAAGCATTACATGGGTTTGCTCCTACCTATCTTTCCGATTTGGTCCTGCCGTACATACCTACTCGTACGCTACGGTCACAAGACGCAGGCCTCCTAATTGTCCCTAGAATTTCTAAGCAAACAGCTGGAGGCAGGGCTTTCTCCTATAGAGCTCCATTTTTAGGGAATGGTCTGCCTACCAATGTGAGAGACGCAGACTCAGTCTCAACCTTTAAGTCTTTATTGAAGACTCATCTCTTCAGTAGATCCTATGATTGAGTGTAGTCAGGCCCAGGAGTGTGAAGGTGAACGGAAAGGCACTGGAGCAACGAACCGCCCTTGCTGTCTCTTGCCTGGCCGGTTCCCCTCTCTCCACTGGGATTCTCTGCCTCTAACCCTATTACAGGGGCTGAATCACTGGCTTACTGGTGCTCTTCCATGCCGTCCCTAGGAGGGGTGCGTCACTTGAGTGGGTTGAGTCACTGACGTGGTCTTCTTGTCTGGGTTAGCGCCCCCCTTGGGTTGTGCCGTGGCAGAGGTCTTTGTGGGCTATACTCGGCCTTGTCTCAGGATGGTAAGTTGGTGATTGAAGATATCCCTCTAGTGGTGTGGGGGCTGTGCTTTGGCAAAGTGGGTGGGGTTATATCCTGCCTGTTTGGCCCTGTCCGGGGGTATCATCGGATGGGGCCACAGTGTCTCCTGACCCCTTCTGTCTCAGCCTCCAGTATTTATGCTGCAGTAGTTTATGTGTCGGGGAGCTAGGGTCAGTCTGTTATATCTGGAGTATTTCTCCTGTCTTATCCGGTGTCCTGTGTGAATTTAAGTATGCTCTCTCTAATTCTTTCTTTCTTCTCGCTCTCTCTCGGAGGAACTGAGCCCTAGGACCATGCCTCAGGACTACCTGGCATGATGACTCCTTGTTGTCCCCAGTCCATCTGGCCGTGCTGCTGCTCCAGTTTCAACTGTTCTGCCTGCGGCTGTGGAACCCTGACCTGTTCACTGTGATTACTATTATTTGACCATGCTGGTCATTTATGAACATTTGAACATCTTGGCCATGTTCTGTTATAATCTCCACCCGGCACAGTCAGAAGAGGACTGGCCACCCCTCATAGCCTGGTTCCTCTCTAGGTTTCTTCCTAGGTTTTGGCCTTTCTAGGGAGTTTTTCCTAGCCACCGTGCATCTACACCGGCATTGCTTGCTGTTTGGGGTTTTAGGTTGGGTTTCTGTACAGCACTTTGATATATCAGCTGATGTAAGAAGGGCTATATAAATACATTTGATTTGATTTTGATTTGACCATTCAGGGCCGGAACCACCCAGTTTATAATCTCTCATTAATCACAGTGTAGGAGGGTGGAGCAGGCCACGGTCCAGCTAGGGTTTAACACGTATGGCAATACATTGGAGGAGGTCAAGAAACAATTACCCTGCTCTCTAGAAACACACACTAATACATGATAGTAACAAACAGCGTTCATTTTTATGTTTGCTACATGTGACCCTCTGTGTAATGAATGTAATGAAAACTAGGACAGCTGTAATCAGAACATTCTACACTAGAACACTGGAACACTGATGTAACGTTAGAGCAACGCTGTAACGTTCTGTGTTCTGAGCTATGTTTGTTGGGAGGTGTTAGTGAATATGTTTGTAGTCCATAAGATCTGGTTCATTATCTCTAGTAGCCTTTGTACCTCTACTCTGCCCTCTGGACAAACTGTGTTATTGCAGTATGAGGCATCTCACAAACAAGTATCTTCTGCATAATTAGCAAACAAGCAACACAACAAAACATGAAGACGTGGCCTCACGGCTGTGATCATCAGAGTAATTCAGGTTGCTGTCAATTATTAATAAACTCTATGAAGGTTTACAATACATGTTAGAAACTGAGACTAACTGAAGGTTACATTGGCCTGTTTTAAAGTAAATGTGCAGTTGTATTATTCCAGCCAAAACATAGACAGATGTATTGCATGATATGGTCATGAACCACTATGCTACGGTCGTGAACCACTATGATATGGTCGTGAACCACTATGATACAGTCATAAACCACTATGATATGGTCATGAACCACCATGAACCACTATGATACGGTCGTGAACCACTATGATACAGTTGTGAACCACCATGAACCACTATGATACGGTCGTGAACCACTATGATACAGTTGTGAACCACTATGATACAGTCGTGAACCACTATGATACGGTCGTGAACCACTATGATACGGTCGTGAACCACTAGGATACAGTTGTGAACCACTATGATACAGTCGTGAACCCCAATGATACAGTCGTGAACCACTATGATATGGTCGTGAACCATTATGATACGGTCGTGAACCAGTATGATATGGTCGTGAACCACCATGAACCACTATGATACGGTCGTGAACCACTATGATACTGTTGTGAACCACCATGAACCACTATGATACGGTCGTGAACCACTATGATACAGTCGTGAACCACTATGATACAGTCGTGAACCACTATGAACCACTATGATACGGTCGTGAACCACTATGATACAGTCGTGAACCACTATGATATGGTCGTGAACCACTATAATACAGTCGTGAACCACTATGATACAGTCGTGAACCACTATGATACAGTCGTGAACCACTATGATACGGTCGTGAACCCCAATGATACAGTTGTGAACCACCATGAACCACTATGATATGGCCATGAACCCGTATGATACAGTCATGAACCAGTATGATATGGTCGTGAACTACTACGATATGGTCGTGAACCACTACGATATGGTCATGAACCACTATGATATGGTCATGAACCCGCATGATACAGTCGTGAACCACTATGATACGGTAGTGAACCACAATGATACGGTCGTGAACCACTATGATACAGTCATGAACCACTATGATACGGTCGTGAACCACTATGATACGGTCATGGACCACTATGATACGGTCATGAACCACTATGATATGGTCGTGAACCACTATGATATGGTCGTGAACCAGTATGATACGGTCATGAACCACTATGATACAGTCGTGAACCACTATGATACAGTCGTGAACCACTATGCTAAAAGGAGGTGTCAACTGACCATGTACCCGATTACGAGAAAGATTAACTGGTTGGGGTTATGTCCAGTTCATTGTCAATATGGTAGCTACATTATTTCAAATATGCTGCATCAGATTGCTCATTTTGTAATTGCATCATCTGTTTTATCTTTACCCTGATTTTCCCACAGGGAAGTGCTCAGTCAAACAGAGATCAGCGCAATTAAACAAATGATAATCACCTAATGTGATACAGCGGTTTATAAATGCTATAATCATAATTACTGGAATTTATGTAAACACAGTTCACCAAATGATAAACAACATTCAATAAGCAGATTCAAATCTGCTATAACATTGTATAATAAGTGAGCAGTGTGTGTGTGTGTGTGTGTGAGTGTGGGTGTGTGTGTGTGTGTGTGTGTGAGTGTGAGTTTGTCAGTGTGTGTGTGTGTGTGTGTGTGTGAGTGTGTCAGTGTGAGTGTGTGTATGCGTGTGTGCGTGTGTGCGTGTGTGTATATATGTGTGTGTGTATGTGTTTGTGTGTATGCATCTCTATGTGCACATGTCCTATACCCTATACTTACAGGTCTGGGAGGCAGGTCGGGGTCCTGCAGGACCATGGACTTGGTTTGACTCAGGCGATCCCCGCTGCTCTGAGAGGTCTTGATGCGCATCGGGACCGTACCTGGTGCCACTCCGGTCACCTGGTGGGGCAGAATCAGAGGCGGCTGTTTCCCTACGCTCTGATTGGTGATTCTGGTCAAAGGGAGGACAAAACACAAGTGGGATGTTCAGATTCAAATATTGTTCAAAAATAAATATTATCCGATTGATACGATTTCTAATGAATCATTGGATGTAAAACGTTTCACAGAAGGCTGTTAAAGCACTGTTTTTAGGAACATTTAAGGGCAGACACGGCGAGAAATGTAGTCTAAGCTTGAGGACTTTAGCCTTACTTTCCGTAGTGGTTGTCTCATCACCATCTTGCTGTAATGTCTTTGTCAATGAGAAGGAAAAAACTCAGTCTGCTCAAGTTTGGGATTCTTGCTAATAATAAACAATCTACCCACTGAAAAACGTATTGTTCAATCTAAATACCAAGGCTCATCCAGCAAGGTCACATAGTAGTTCAGTGTTGGGTTTTAAACTAATGTGCGTCTTTTTGAGACGTTGCACAAAGTGTCTCACAACAGGAAGCAAATCTCAACCTCCACACCCCGAATAAGTGAACAGATTAAGACATCAACAGCTGTGTATACTGATGGTTTGCATAGACCCTAACATCTCTCCGCATCGTTGATTACAATACAAACAATTCCGTAAACATGACCATAGTAATACAAATTGTGATATTGTTATGAGGCTTATGTTAAGAATTACAGTGCAGAAATGTAAATTGAAAGTCAGGATAGTGGATGCAGTTGTATTGATATCACAGATTTGTAGATTGTGAGTGAGGTTAATAAATTAGAAAAATACTAAGCTTCAGAAAAAGAAAAAAAAAAAGACAAGAATTAAAAATGTTGGTGAAATTCAAACATTTTCAACCCCCAATTCTACTTCTGTCCTGTTTTAACTGCATGTAGAACACCATCTACTATGTTCTAACAATTCAGGACTATAATACTCAAGAATAACACACTTATCAACAACGTTCCACCGACTAACTGCATATAGTAAGTAAGGGCCCAGGCACCTGATACCATTGCCTAGGTGTTGCATCTCTATAAGTCACCAATGGCCCCCCACTAAAACTACAAATACTTTTAAGAATGATTAAACAAAAATGACAGCATCCTTCATTTTTCAAAACACACTAGAATTCTGTCTTTCTTACCTCATCCCCGCCATCTTTCTATCAAATCAATCAGCCTCAGATCACAAAAAGAAAAGAGATAGAGAGAAAGAGGGCAAGTTTTATATTTAGAGGAAGTAGGTTTCATCACGTGGTGTAGTCCAACCACCATCTCTTTCACTGCTGCTCCACAGTTGATGTGAACTTGTGTTACGCGTCCCCACTTCCTGAAAGATGCCACTTGCACAGAATTAGTCTGACTGAATCTTCAACTTCAGAACTGAATACACATGAATAACACGCATAGATGTGAGATCTGTCCATCACACAATCTGAAAACAAGGTAGATCAGAATGAACTCCCTCCTGCAGCAGAGTGTTGGTGTACGAGTAGGTTTTTCAGCATGTTTTTAGTAACAGCTTGTTCCAAAACATCTCCCTTGCCAAAAGTGCAATTTGAAAGATAATGGTACATACCTGAGTTTCACTACAGTTAATGTTGTCTTAATTTAAATTCCATTTGGTTACAGTGATCTTTTACAGATTGTTTTCGCAAGGGAGCAGCATTCTTCCATTACCAATATATGGGTACACAATAAGAATTGTTTACACTTTACATCAAGATATTTCCCAAAAGACGTAAAATAACTTGGTAACATTATCAAAAGAGTTACTGGGCCCCAAAACAATTGTTTGTTGATGACATTGGTTGAATCAGGAAATGGCATCATTGGGGTTTTCTTGTGGTCTGGGTGATTCACCCCTGAGAGACTTTTCTAATAAACAACTAGCTATTTTACTGAACAATTCAAACTATGGTGTTCATGGGTACCATCCTTGGTCCAGTGTTAACACAACAACCTGTAAAGGTTTTATATGGCATATAAAGTGGGGAATAGACCGTGAGTAAAGTGTACAATCGTCAAAGAGCAATGAATTTCCCATTTACCTCCAGCAGATGGGGCAATTGCAATTTCACAATCGCATCCCATTGGCCTTCAATCCAGGAAGTGTTTGTCATAACTCATGTGAAGGCCTTGTTGCCTTGTATGGGGCTGAGAAACGGTGGAGACTGAGAAGGCAAAATCTAAGGTATAGAATCACATGAAGGGAACAAACGTTCAAGTTCCACCTACATAAGTCTCTAAGATCCACCACCAGTCCAAGGGAGCCATTGACAGCACGAGCTCCACTTGTATTGTGTGTTCTGTAATTCTACACAATACATTCGCAATTTGCAGGTCGCAATTGTAAATGAGAACTTGTTCTCAACTTGCCTACCTGGTTAAATAAAGGTGAAATACAACCTTAACATCCTGTAACGTTGTGTCTCCCTGAATTGACCATGAATGGTTCAGTAATTCACATATGGGACAGTGTATCCTTATCTCATCTCAACAGCCTAAAAGGTATTTTTTTCTGTATTTTAAATGTATAGGTATTTTTTAACAGAAGTAATTGAACACCACCCCCACTATAACCGTCATTCCAACCAGATCTCAGCATTTCAGAGGAGGTTCCCCTGGAACAGAGGTGCTGAGCGGAGCAGGAGACATTTGAGAATGATGGAGCGCTTATCCATGAGGAAGTGCAGAAGATAGGAAGTCTAGAGAAGCTGGATGCCAAAGAGTTCCCTATTAGTGATGACACTGTCATGCACTTGACTACAGCTGAAGTCCTGGTCAAGGTGGTGGAGGGGGAGAGGGCGTCCCTCACTTTGCTGTATCGAGTCCTGGTGGAGAAGTAAATTGTAAGCATGAAAGACATGGATGGAAGAGCAGCAGGTTCAGTGCATTCAGAAAATATTAGACCCCTTGACTTTTTCCACATTTTGTTACGTTACAGCCTTTTTCTAAAATTGATTAAATAAATACAAATCCTCAGCAATCTAAACACAATACCCAATAAAGACAAAGTAAAAACTGATTTTTGAAAAACAGAAATAACCTATTTATATATGTGTTCTGACCCTTTGCTATGAGACACGAAATTGAGGTCAGGAGCATCCTATTTCCATTGATCATCCCTGAGATGTTTCTTCAACTTGATTGGAGTCCACCTGTGGTAAATTCAATTGATTGGATATGATTTGGAAAGGCACACACCTGTCTATATAAGGTCCCACAGTTGACAGTGCATGTCAGAGCAAAAACCAAGCCATGAGGTCGAAGGAATTGTCCGTAGAGCTCCAAGACAGGATTGCGTCGAGGCACAGATCTGGGGAAGGGTACCAAAAAATGTGTGCAGCATTGAAGGTCCCCAAGAACACTGTGGCCTCCATAATTCTTAAATGGAAGAAGTTTGGAACCACCAAGACTCTTCCTAGAGCTGGCTTCCCAGCCAAACTGAGCAATTGGGGGAGAAGGGCCTTGGTCAGGGAGGTGACCAAGAACCCGATGTTCACTCTGACAGAGCTCTAGAGTTCCTCTGTGGAGATGGGAGAAACTTCCAGATGGACAACCATCTCTGCAGCACTCTACCAATCAGGCCTTTATAGTAGAGTGGCTAGACGGAAGCTACTCCTTATTAAAAGGCACATGACAGCCCGCTTGGAGTTTGCCAAAGGCACCTAGACTCTCAGACCATGAGAAACAAGATTCTCTGGTGTGATGAAACCAAGATTAAACTCTTTGGCCTGAATGTCAAGGGTAACGTCTGGAGGAAACCTGGCACCATCCCTACGGTGAAGCATGGTTGTGGCAGCATCATGCATTGGGGATGTTTTTCAGCAGCAGGGACTGGGAGACTAGTCAGGAATGAGGCAAAGATGAACGGAGCAAAGTACAGAGAAATCCTTGATGAAAACCTGCTCCAGAGCGCTCAGTACCTCAGACTGGGGAGAAGGTTCACCTTCCAACAGGACAATGAACCTAAGCACACAGCCAAGACAACACAGGAGTGGCTTCAGAACAAGTCTCTGAATATCCGTGAGTGACCCAGTCAGAGTCCGGACTTGAACCCGATCAAACATCTCTGGAGAGACCTGAAAATAGCTGTGCAGCAATGCTCCCCATCCAACCTGACAGAGCTTGAGAGGATCTGCAGAGAAGGATTAGAGAAACTCCCCAAATACAGGTGTGCCAAGCTTGTAGTGTCACACCCAAAAAGACTCGAGGCTGTGATCGCTGTCAAAGATGCTTCAACAAAGAACTGAGTAAAGGGTCTGAATACTTATGTAAATGTGATACTTCTGTTTTTTATATTTAACATATTTGCTAAAATGTCTAAATCTTTTTGCTTTGTCATTATGGGGTATTGTATGTAGATTGATAAGGGTAAAAAAACTATTGAATCAATTTTAGAATAAGGCTGTAACCTAATAAAATGTGAAAAAAAGTCAAGGGGTCTGATTACCTTCATAAGGCACTGTAGAGAGTCATAAATGCAGTGTTTTTTTTCTGTTGTGCGTCATGTCTTGTTGTCACAATGTAAACAGGACACCCAAAGGAGTGTCAATGTTTCTGCACGCTGGGGCACGGCACACTTAAACAAACATGTTGATCTCCCTTCAATGCAAGAATTATACTCCCTCTCTCTCTGCTGTATTGACTGCGTTGCCAGGCACATATGGAGAGCTGAGAGGGGCATTAAGATTCCTTCTGCAGGAAGGGGCAGCCGTGAGGGCCATGTGTATTGGCCTGCACTTGAGTAGGAGCACATGCTGACAGCAGTCTGTGTGGAGAGTTGGCGTCTGACCCACCACCACCTCACAGGCTCAATGTGACATATTCCCATGAGATTGTCCCGTTTGTTTACACAACATTTTCTAACTACCAGGGACTACTTTGGGACTCAGTGGAGAGCCTATTTGGAAAAGAGAGGCATACTGAATGGGAAGAGCAAACCCCAGTTCCCAGAGCGCGACGGAGTAAAGGACAGGTAGCGTTTCTATAGGGAGGTGAGCTTCCAGGGTATATGTGGTGCCAGTGGGCACAATGCTCCCATAATAGCTTACGACGCCCTCCTAAAGGCAGGCGGCTCCTTGGTTGAGTTGGCCAATCACGGCTTCTTCCACGGTGGGAACAGCGACTCCACGTCCGCGATCGCTGCTGTCTGGTGGGGCACGCTGTTTGGCTTCAGAGGGGTGCCAGAGAGCAAATATCATAGGCTGGAGTATCGTGACAGGCTAGCCAGGCTTGGGCAGCAGCTATATGAGCTCAGGGGAAACCCTGTTGGTACTGAGAAAGAGTGATGCAAAGTAAACCAATAGCTGGTTAAAGATGAACTCCATTAGATTTCCTGCAGTTGATTAGTAATTTCAGCTACTTTAAAAATGTTTAGTGCTTACATTTTTTCATCCCTTGATTTTTATTTGATTTGTTTTAAAGAATATGACTGGATGTGTAAATGTTAGTAAGAGAATAGTGATTATCTCAAGCTGCAGTCCAACTACTGACCACATGTAGACTCATTAGCATCTACAGAATTTGCTCAAACATTTTCACTTATGGAAATAAACAAATACATTTCCAGCCTAGAATCAATCCTTTACTAACATACATAATGCTACAGTTGTTGTGCTAATGTTGTAGTATTTAAGCTATGGCAGAGAGTAAAAAGTGATTGTTTTATTTCAGATTAGACTGATGTTATTGTGTACATCTTCAACATGAAGACTGCAAGTACAGTGGTGACCAGAGGGTGGCAGTGTGTCTAAACAAATCTCTCTCTCTCTCTCTCTCTCTCTCTCTCTCTCTCTCTCTCTCTCTCTCTCTCTCTCTCTCTCTCTCTCTCATGAGGTTGGAATAATACTGTGGAATTTAGAAAATTATGGTAATGCCCTTTTAATGTAAGTGCATTTTGTAAAGACCACCTGAAATTTCAGCCTTTATTGGTGGGATGGAGTTTTGTCCTGCTAGTTTTCAGTTTTCCCCTCCTCACTCCCAAACAGTACTAGTGAAATTCTTGCTTGAGAAATTCATTTTTGCTAAGAAGCTTTTTTTGTTTATTCTTGACGATTTTAATTGAAAACAATCACAGTAAGGTATTTAATTGTTACCCAGAAAGTATTTGCTATTGAGAGGAAAATGGCTGCTTTGGAACTTGAAGTACATTTTCCTGTCTGCTGATAACTTAAGAGAATATGTCCAGTGGTGTATATTCCTGGATGCCAAGGGAAGTATTTTTTTAAATACATAAAATATATACAAATACATAAATACATAAAATAATGTGTAAAATAATAAAAATAATAATTTTTGTCTGTATGTGTTTCATCATTTTCCTTAAATTTGCCACAGGCTAAATGTATCTCACTGGAGAAAGCATCCGAGCGAGCGAAACAGCACCCCTCTGTCTCTGTATGTGTAGGCCATCTATCTGATGCTGTTTGGTCAAAAACAGTATGACATTGTTGCCGCCCGTGGCATTGAATGCAAGGGAAGCCAGCGAGCATTTGGGCTCGCTTAATAAAAAAAGTATAAAATATTAGCCAATCAGCATTGAGCTAAACTGAGTGAGCTCAACTAAACTGAGTGAGCACATCAAAAAAAGTGTCAAGGGAAGCCAGTTTATAGAGCAAACAACACAATTATCAGAACACATAAGTTGTAATATGGCCTTTTTTCTGGCTTCCCCAGTGATTTTACCCACACACCACCACTGCCTATGTCTTGGAAAAATCTGAATCATTGTTAAGGTGTTAGTCTTATTTTTGAAGACAAACTGGATAGACAACCTGAGAAATGTTCCACCGAATGTCATGTCAACAACACACACCTTACCATTATGGGTTAAGTATTTTGTAATTTCTGACGTAGACACACAAACATGTAGACACACACGTAAACACACACACACACACACGTAGACACACACACACGTAGACACAAACGTAGACACACACACACACACACACACACACACACACACACACACACACACACACACACACACACACACACACACACACATCCTCCCAACACCTCCACCTCCCCCTAGCTTGGCAGGCTGTGTTTAACCCAACATGTCTGGAGCTGCCTGTTCACATTCCAGTGATGGTTGTGGGCTGTGTGAGTCCTGCTGGCTGCTGTAATTGGAAGCTCTTCCACCTCCAGCTCTGTTTAATGGACAGAACACACAGAACACACAGGAGACATAGTCCTCAACTCACAACAGGGAGGAGACGAGCGACAGCCTCACAGTAAATATGAGGAGTTTTATTTCATGTAATACTGTTATTGACACTGCAGAGGTAGTATGCTCTGGTCGATTGTCTTTAGGTTATGAGGATGTGGTGTGTCATAATCACCTGCTATTTGCGGTATTCAGGTGAACAATAAGGAACGAACTCCATAAAGGAGGTCAAAGGGTGACTTACAAGTAGCAACAAGCTCTCCAGGACAAGCTGTCAACAACTGCTGGGGATGGGGTAGAAAATACACAACATCAAACAGCCATGACCATCAGTGCAGAGTGACAGAGTTAGAAGCAGTGTTCTGCTGGGGATGGGGTAGACCATACACAACATCAAACAGCCATGACCATCAGTGCAGAGTGACAGAGTTAGAAGCAGTGTTCTCAGTCTTTTCGATTTAAACTTTCATATTTATCAGATTTCCCTAAATGGTGTGTGAAAAAGAAAATCACCAGTGAAGCTCATGACTGTAACCTGACTGAATCTGTGGGTAGATTGGTAGTTGGAGTGTATTTGCGCTGAGTGAAATCATAACCCCAACAGGGAAGGTGTCAGTTAAGAGATAGTGAGGAACCATGCATGTCAACAGCAACATGTGTTTCCTAGAGCTCTGTGCCATAGTCTTCCTCCTGATTGGTTCTAACACAACACAGCACTACCAGTCTTTATCAGTCAGCACAGCGTCAGGCCCTCTTTTAGCCGACGCATTCCCCAGTAGAGTATGTCATTCTGACTCCTCTCCCACTGTCAAAGTTCTATCTCTAACCCGCAAGTTACAGTTTTACCTACCCGCAAGATACAGTTTTACCTACCCGCAAGATACAGTTTGACCTACCCGCAAGATACAGTTTGACCTACCCGCAAGATACAGTTTGACCTACCCGCAAGATACAGTTTGACCTACCCGCAAGATACAGTTTGACCTACCCGCAAGTTACAGTTTGACCTACCCGCAAGATACACTTTGACCTACCCGCAAGATACAGTTTGACCTACCCGCAAGTTACAGTTTGACCTACCCGCAAGATACAGTTTGTCCTACCCGCAAGATACACTTTGACCTACCCGCAAGATAAAGTTTGATCTACCCGCAAGATACAATTTGACCTACCCGCAAGTTACACTTTGGCCTACCCGCAAGTTACACTTTGACCTACCCGCAAGATACACTTTGACCTACCCGCAAGATACAGTTTGACCTACCCGCAAGATACACTTTGACCGACCCGCAAGATACAGTTTGACCTACCCGCAAGTTACAGTTTGACCTACCTGCAAGTTACAGTTTCGCCTACCCGCAAGATACAGTTTGACCTACCTGTAAGTTACAGTTTGACCTACCCGCAAGTTACAGTTTGACCTACCCGCAAGTTACAGTTTGACCTACCCGCAAGATACAGTTTGACCTACCCGCAAGTTACAGTTTGGTCTACTCAGAAGATACAGTTTGGTCTACTCAGAAGATACAGTTTGGTCTACTCAGAAGATACAGTTTGGTCTACTCAGAAGATACAGTTTGGTCTACTCAGAAGATACAGTTTGGTCTACTCAGAAGATACAGTTTGGCCTACAGTACATCTAACAAGAGCTAGGGCATAACATTGACATTTGAGGCAGTGGAGATTAATGAAGTTGTCTTTCTCTCTGTATATGACCATGGTTGGTAATGCAAATACAAATTGGTCAGAAGGCCTATAGTTGCAGGCTTACAGAGATGGGATGTAAGAGAATGTCAGTGAGGCAGAGTGGAAATGATTGCCACCATATAATTTCTATCATGACATTTGCAATCTCCACTCTCCAACAAAAAAAGTAATTGCATGTCCCAGATCAAACAGAAGGAAGATATTTGGATCGTAGTATGATTCAGTATATACTGTAATGTTTCCACAATATCGAGTGACTTAACATACTGGATAGTTATGCATTTTACTGTTGGCATAGTTCAGCCTATTTCAAAATGTTTACTCCATTAGCAACAACAAATATAATGTTTATTTGGTTGCTTTAAAAACAGTCAGACAATAGATACCATCACATCGTCGATACAGTGCAGGCTATGACCTTTGGTTTATCATTATCACTGTAGGACTAGTAACATAGCAAGTGTTTCTGTTTATAGTAAAACAACCAGAAGAAGCCAAATGGCCGCAAAAGTAAACTATTATGTAAATGTTACTACAATTTTAATGTCATGATTTAGTGTTAGTGTTAGTTAGCTAGCTACATAGTTGTCTTTGCTGTCTTTGTATCTAAGATAATTGTGTAGTTTAGAGTAATTATCGAGGTTAGCTAGCCAGCCGCGACGCGACGTGACGCCGTTGTCCAGACTCCAGACTTAGTCATCCTCAAACCCACTGCTAGCTAGCCAACCGTTACCGACTAGCAGCGCTGTAGATACTAATACATTACAACGGAACGATTTGACTAGTGCAGTGTTAGCTAGCTAGCTACATAGTTGTCTTTGTCATAGCTTGATATTTGTGTAGTTTAGTAATTATCGAGGTTAGCTAGCCAGCTATTTCCGTCCCCCGCGACGCCATTTTTTCCAAACCTAGCCAACTATTACCGACGAGCAGCATTGTAGAAACTAAATACATTACAAAGGAACGTCTTGATTAGTGTTATGTTAGCTAGCTACAAAGTTGCTTTTGTATCATGACAAGGTGTAGTACTGAAACTATCGAGGTTAGCTAGCCAGCTACACGTTCAAACAAAGTCAACAACGCAGCCACTGCTAGCTAGCCTACTCCACCAGCCAGCAGTACTGTATCATTTTCATCATTTTAGTCAATACGATTTTTGCAACGTAAGCTTAAATTTCTGAACATTCGAGACGTGTAGTCCACTTGTCATTCCAATCTCCTTTGCATTAGCGTAGCCTCTTCTGTAGCTTGTCAACTACGTGTCTGTCGATCCCTGTTCTCTCCCCTCTGCACAGGCCATACAAACGCTCCAAACCGCATGGCCGCTGCCACTCTAACCTGGTGGTCCCAGCGCGCACGACCCACGTGGAGTTCCAGGTCTCCGGCAGCCTCTGGAACTGCCGGTCTGCGGCCAACAAGGCTGAGTTCATCTCAGCCTATGCTACCCTCCAGTCCCTAGACTTCCTGGCGCTGACGGAAACATGGATTACCACAGATAACACTTCTACTCCTACTGCTCTCTCCTCGTCTGCCCACGTGTTCTCGCATACCCCTAGAGCATCGAGCCAGCGGGGTGGTGGCACTGGAATCCTCATCTCTCCCAAGTGGACATTCTCTCTTTCTCCCCTGACCCATCTGTCTATCTCCTCATTTGAATTCCATGCTGTCACAGTTACCAGCCCTTTCAAGCTTAACATCCTTATCATTTATCGCCCTCCAGGTTCCCTTGGAGAGTTCATCAATGAGCTTGACGCCTTGATAAGTTCCTTTCCTGAGGATGGCTCACCTCTCACAGTTCTGGGTGACTTTAACCTCCCCACGTCTACCTTTGACTCATTCCTCTCTGCCTCCTTCTTTCCACTCCTCTCCTCTTTTGACCTCACCCTCTCACCTTCCCCCCTACTCACAAGGCAGGCAATACACTTGACCTCATGTTTACTAGATGCTGTTCTTCCACTAATCTCATTGCAACTCCCCTCCAAGTCTCCGACCACTACCTTGTATCCTTTTCCCTCTCGCTCTCATCCAACACTTCTCACTCTGCCCCTACACGGATGGTATTGCGCCGTCCCAACCTTCGCTCTCTCTCTCCCGCTACTCTCTCCTCTTCCATCCTATCATCTCTTCCCTCTGCTCAAACCATCTCCAACCTATCTCCTGATTCTGCCTCCTCAACCCTCGACGACTCACTGCGAGCTCACAGAACAGGGCTCCGGGCAGCCGAGCGGAAATGGAGGAAAACTCGCCTCCCTGCGGACCTGGCATCCTTTCACTCCCTCCTCTCTACATTCTCCTCTTCTGTCTCTGCTGCTAAAGCCACTTTCTACCACTTTAAATTCCAAGCATCTGCCTCTAACCCTAGGAAGCTCTTTGCTACCTTCTCCTCCCTCCTGAATCCTCCTCCCCCTCCCCCCCCTCTTCCCTCTCTGCGGATGACTTCGTCAACCATTTTGAAAAGAAGGTTGACGATATCCGATCCTCGTTTGCTAAGTCAAACGACACCGCTGGTCCTGCTCACACTGCCCTACCCTGTGCTTTGACCTCTTTCTCCCCTCTCTCTCCAGATGAAATCTCGCGACTTGTGACGGCCGGCCGCCCAACAACCTGCCCACTTGACCCTATCCCCTCCTCTCTTCTCCAGACCATTTCCGGAGACCTTCTCCCCTACCTCACCTCGCTCATCAACTCATCCTTGACCGCTGGCTACGTCCCTTCCGTCTTCAAGAGAGCGAGAGTTGCACCCCTTCTGAAAAAACCTACACTAGATCCCTCCGATGTCAACAACTACAGACCAGTATCCCTTCTTTCTTTTCTCTCCAAAACTCTTGAACGTGCCGTCCTTGGCCAGCTCTCCTGCTATCTCTCTCAGAATGACCTTCTTGATCCTAATCAGTCAGGTTTCAAGACTGGGCATTCAACTGAGACTGCTCTTCTCTGTGTCACAGAGGCTCTCCGCACTGCTAAAGCTAACTCTCTCTCCTCTGCTCTCATCCTTCTAGACCTATATGCTGCCTTTGATACTGTGAACCATCAGATCCTCCTCTCCACCCTCTCCGAGTTGGGCATCTCCGGCGCGGCCCACGCTTGGATTGCGTCCTACCTGACAGGTCGCTCCTACCAGGTGGCGTGGCGAGAATCTGTCTCCGCACCACGTGCTCTCACCACTGGTGTCCCCCAGGGCTCTGTTCTAGGCCCTCTCCTATTCTCGCTATACACCAAGTCACTTGGCTCTGTCATATCCTCACATGGTCTCTCCTATCATTGCTATGCAGACGACACACAATTAATCTTCTCCTTTCCCCCTTCTGATAACCAGGTGGCGAATCGCATCTCTGCATGTCTGGCAGACATATCAGTGTGGATGACGGATCACCACCTCAAGCTGAACCTCGGCAAGACGGAGCTGCTCTTCCTCCCGGGAAAGGACTGCCCGTTCCATGATCTCGCCATCACGGTTGACAACTCCCTTGTGTCCTCCTCCCAGAGTGCTAAGAACCTTGGCGTGATCCTGGACAACACCCTGTCGTTCTCCACTAACATCAAGGCGGTGACCCAATCCTGTAGGTTCATGCTCTACAACATTCGCAGAGTACGACCCTGCCTCACACAGGAAGCGGTGCAGGTCCTAATCCAGGCACTTGTCATCTCCCGTCTGGATTACTGCAACTCGCTGTTGGCTGGGCTCCCTGCCTGTGCCATTAAACCCCTACAACTCATCCAGAACGCCGCAGCCCGTCTGGTGTTCAACCTTCTGAAGTTCTCTCACGTCACCCCGCTCCTCCGCTCTCTCCACTGGCTTCCAGTTGAAGCTCGCATCCGCTACAAGACCATGGTGCTTGCCTACGGAGCTGTGAGGGGAACGGCACCTCCGTACCTTCAGGCTCTGATCAGTCCCTACACCCAAACAAGGGCACTGCGTTCATCCACCTCTGGCCTGCTCGCCTCCCTACCTCTGAGGAAGCACAGTTCCCGCTCAGCCCAGTCAAAACTGTTCGCTGCTCTGGCACCCCAATGGTGGAACAAGCTCCCTCACGATGCCAGGACAGCGGAGTCAATCACCACCTTCCGGAGACACCTGAAACCCCACCTCTTTAAGGAATACCTGGGATAGGATAAAGTAATCCTTCTAACCCCCCCCCCTTAAAAGATTTAGATGCACTATTGTAAAGTGGTTGTTCCACTGGATATCATAAGGTGAATGCACCAATTTGTAAGTCGCTCTGGATAAGAGCGTCTGCTAAATGACTTAAATGTAATGTAAATGTTATCAGAAGAAGAAACAACGATGTTTCCATCATTATGAAGCAGTTGGACTGACTGACATCTGATGTGATTGATGTGGATGGTTCATTACCATAGAACCTACACTACCACTTGATCATTTCAACTGATAATGTAGCTAGTAAGTTAGCCATTATCACGTACCCACCAGCCCAACCACCTCACCACCTCGGTCTTACAGTACAGTACCAACTACAAAAAAACAGACATATCGTGACCTTTGAGCAATGTCAACTTCTTATTCATATTTCATTGGGGCAGGGATTTGAGGAGCAGAGCAGAGACCAGTGGGAGTAGGTTTAGCCTCTGTAACAGCTCGGCTGAGGATCACTATGGTTTATTCATGTCCAGAGACTCTCCTAGGGAGGGACCCAAACCCTATCACCTCTGCCTCAGATCACACCTGACATCACTCAGGGTTGGGACGGCTCTTCCTAGCCTTGTCCTCCTAAATCAAAGATGGGACGCAAGCATAACGTCTGTAATTATTGGGTTTACTTGATTTGTTTCACTACTAAGAACACTGAACCCTCCCTAGCTAACTACTAACAGTATGTACTTTGATGAAACTATGATTCCAATGATTTACTATACTTTTTTGCCCTCAGAACAGCCTCAATCCATCGCTGAATGGGCTCCACAAGATGTTGAAAGTGTTCCACAGGGATGCTGGCCCATGTTGACTCCAACACTTCCCACAGTTATGTCAAGTTGGCTGGATGTCCTTTGGGTGGTGGACCATTCTTGATACACACGGGAAACTGTTGAGTGTGAAAAACTCAGCAGCGTTGCAGTTCTTGACACAAGCCGAAGCGCCTGGCTCCCTGTTCAAAGGCACTTAAATATTTTGTGTTGCCCATTCACACTCTGAATGGCACATATCCAATACATGTTTCATTTGTATCAAGGCTTAAAAATCTTTCTTTAACCTGTCTCCTCCCCTTCATCTACACTGATTTGAAGTGGATTTAACAAGTGACATCGATAAGGATCATAGTTTTCACCTAGTCAGTCTATGTCATAGAAAGAGCAGGTGTTCATAATGTTTTGTGCACTCAGTGTAGATTAAATTTGTTTTTTTCCTGTGTCAATGTACTTCTGAAGCCTTTTAATATTTGGTCAAGTGGCCTTTGTCCCACCCCTTAAACAGCCTGTTAGCTCTGGACCATGTCACCTGAAAGCTTCTCCATGGCTAATTCTGGCCCAGTAAAGGTAATGTTTTCCAGAAGAACCAACATTATCAGCTCTCCATTTGTTCGATGACTTCTGCTCTGTCCTTAACCCTCCCCCAAAACAGCAGTCTCCCTCCTCTCCTCTGAGTCACAGGCCCTGGATTGGAAGAGAGAGGTAAGGGAAGTGGAACCAAAACTAATCACCTCCTCCAGAGTAGTTCAAAGCCAGAGGAGGCAAAACAATTATAATTTTGGTCAGCCAGTGAGAAGTACAGAAGTACAGGCTTCCTGTGGATGCAGACACGCAAACAGAGACACGCAAACAGAGACATGCAAACAGAGCACAACCCTGCCTTTATGTACATATATAAACTTGGCGGTTTGAGCTCTTAATGTTGACAGGCTGAAAGCTGTGATATATCAGTCCATATACCATGGGTATGACAAAACATTTATTTTTAATGCTCTAATTACATTGGTAACCAGTTTATAATAGCAATACGGCACCTCAGGGGTTTGTGGTATATGCGTCGTGCATAAGAACAGCCCTCAATTACCTCCTACCCCTACACAATGATCTGATGAAGTGAAGTTTGAAGTTTGAACACACCTACTCATTCAAGGGTTTTTCTTTATTTTTACTAATTTCTACATTGTAGAATAATAGTGAAGACATCAAAACTATGAAATAACACATGGAATCATGTAGTAACCAATAAAGTGTTCAACAAATGAAAATATATTTGAGATTTGAGATTTTTCAAGGTCTCCATCCTTTCCCTTGATGACAGCTTTGCACACTCTTGGTATTCTCTCAGCCAGCTTCATGACGTAGTCACCTGGAATGCATTTCAATTATCAGGTGTGTCTTGTTAATAGTGAAACAGTGGAATTTCTTTCCTTCTTAATGCATTTGAGCCCATCAGTTGTGTTGTGACAAGGTTGGGGTGGTATACAGAAGATAGCCCTCTTTGTTAAAATACCAAGTCCATGTTATGGCAAGAACAGCTCATATCAGCAAAGAGAAATTACAGTCCATCACTACTTTAAGACATGAAGGTCAGTCAATCCATCAAGCGCTATGATGAAACTGACTCTCATGAGGACCGCCACAGGAAAGGAAGACCCCGAGTTACCTCTGCTGCAGAGTAGCCACCCTTTTCCATGATGACAGCTTTGCACACTCTTGGCATTCTCTCAACCAGCTTCATGGGGTAGTCACCTGGAATACATTTCAATTAACAGATGTGCCTTGTTAAAAGTTAATTTGTGGAATTTATTTCCTTGCATTTAAAACAATCAATTGTGTTGTGACAAGGTAGGGGTGGTATACAGAAGATAGACCCATTTGGTAAAAGACCAAGTCTATATTATGGCAAGAACAGCTCAAATAAGCAAAGAGAAACGACAATCCATCATCACTTTAAGACATGAAGGTCAGTCAATACGGCAAATTTCATGAGGACCGCCACAGGAAAGGAAGACCCAGATTTACTGTACCTCTGCTGCAGAGGATTAGTTCATTAGAGTTACCAGCCTCAGAAATTGCATCCCAAATAAATGCTTCACAGAGTTCAAGTAACAGACACATCTCAACATCAACTCTTCAGAGGAGACTGAGTGAATCAGGCCTTCATGGTCCAAGTGATGCAAAGAAACCATTACTAAAGGACACCAATAAGAAGAAGATACTTTTTTGGGCCTAGAAACACCAGCAATTGACATTAGACCGGTGGAAATAGGTCCTTTGGTCTGATGAGTCCAAAGTTGAGATTTTTGGTTCCAACCGCCGTGTCTTTTTGAGACACAGAGTAGGTGAACGGATGATCTCTGCATGTGTGGTTCCCACCATGAAGCATGGAGGAGGAGGTGTGATTATGTGGGGGTGCTTTGCTGGTGACACTGTCAATGGGCTCCTGAGTGGCGCAGCGGTCTAATGCACTGCATCTCAGTGCTAGAGGCGTCACTACAGACCCTGTTTTGATTCCAGGCTGTATCACAACCGGCCGTGATTGGGAGTCCCATAGGGCGGTGCACAATTGTCCAGTGTCTTAACTGACTTGCCTTGTTAAATAAAGGATATATATATATAGATATATATATATATAGAATTCAAGATACACTTAACCAGCATGGCTACCACAGCATTCTGCAGTGATACCTACAGTGCCTATCTGTGTAAGAAAGTTAAAATCATGTCCATTCTAGTATTATAATTCCTTATTCTATGTTGTAGCCTATCTGTGATGAAAGTAAATTTGACAACATCAAAAGCTCTTTGGGAGGGAACAGAATTTACATAAACCAACAGTGGAGGACAACACGTTATCTAAGAGAAACGACTGTGTGTCACACACTGATCAATAAACAGAGGTCAGGAGGTCAACAGAAACTCTCCTGAACTAGTCAACCATCTAGGCTCCTAGCTGCCTTAAGGTGTTTTGTTAGGCACTTAAATGTCTAGTAGTGATTGGCGGCTGTACCCTTCGTACTCTGTCATGTGAGGACAGAGGAGTAGCATGTTTAGTGGGGCTATCTGAAAATGTCATCTCTAGGTCATTTGAAAAATGTTCTCATTTGGGAGAGTTTGGCCTCGACAACGCTTAGATCAAAACCCAGATAATATGTTGATAGTCCTTAGGGGAATTTATTTGTAGATTGAACATTCAGATAAACAGATGAAATGTACAGGTTTTTTTACAAAGGGAGACCATAAAACCACTATATGAGAGACATGATTCCTGGACGTGCGTAATACTCGGCTTCATGCTAGTAATGATGGCAGATTCTGTATAGCCCTATATCCTTATGCCAAGATCCTCCAGGCTTGTTTTTGTTTACAATGTGTCACGGTTGTCGTCGGTGATGGAGGACCAAAACGCAGCAGGTATGTGTATGCTCATCGTGATTTTTAATAAATACAAAATGAACACCAAAATAACAAAGAAACGAACGATCAACAAAAACAGTCTGGTAAGGCACAAGGCTACACACAGAACAATCACCCACAAATACCAAACACAAACACACCCTACTATATGGGACTCTCAATCAAAGGCAGATAGACAACACCTGCCTTCAACTGAGAGTCCCAACCCCAATTAACCAAACAGACATACACTCACTAGACTCCACATAGAAATACCTAAACATAAACCAAAACCCGGAATTACTAAATCAAACACCCTTTTAACAAAACACACCACCCCGAACCACATAAAACGAATACCCTCTGCCACGTCCTGACCAAACTACAATACTAATTAACCCTTATACTGGCCAGGACGTGACAGTACCCCCCCCTTAAAGGTGCTAACCCCGGAAGCACCTTAAAAACCAAAAACAAAAAAACAACAACCCCAAACAACAAAACAAATTTCCCCTCTACTAAAAGGGAGGGAAGGGAGGGTGGCTGCCGTCAACGACGGCACTGTGCTACACCCCCCCTCCCCAACCCACCTATATCAGGAGGTGGCTCCGGTTCTGGCCGTTCCGGGCAGTCGGGCCACTCTGGCAGTTCGGGGCAGTCTGGCCAGTCTGGCAGCTCGGGGCAGTCTGGCCAGTCTGGCAGCTCGGGGCAGTCTGGCAGCTCGGGGCAGTCTGGCCAGTCTGGCAGCTCGGGGCAGTCTGGCCAGTCTGGCAGCTCGGTGCAGTCTGGCAGCTCGGGACAGTCTGGCAGCTCGGGACAGTCTGGCAGCTCGGGACAGTCTGGCAGCTCGGGACAGTCTGGGCAGTCTGGCAGCTCGGGACAGTCTGGGCAGTCTGGCAGCTCGGGACAGTCTGGGCAGTCTGGCAGCTCGGGACAGTCTGGGCAGTCTGGCAACTCGGGACAGTCTGGCAACTCGGGACAGTCTGGGCAGTCTGGCCACTCCGGCAGTTCAGGGCAGTCTGGCCACTCCGGCAGTTCAGGGCAGTCTGGCCACTCCGGCAGTTCAGGGCAGTCTGGCCACTCCGGCAGTTCAGCGCAGTCTGGCCACTCCGGCAGTTCAGCGCAGTCTGGCCACTCCGGCAGTTCAGTGCAGTCTGGCCACTCCGGCAGTTCAGCGCAGTCTGGCCACTCCGGCAGTTCAGCGCAGTCTGGCCACTCCGGCGACTGTTGACTGGCGGGCAGCTCCGACGACTGTTGACTGGCGGGCAGCTCCGACGACTGTTGACTGGCGGGCAGCTCCGACGACTGTTGACTGGCGTGCAGCTCCGACGACTGTTGACTGGCGGGCAGCTCTGACGACTGTTGACTGGCGGTGCTGGGTTTACGCACTTGAAGGCTAGTGCGGGGAGCGGGAACAGGACGAGTCGGACTGGGTTGACGCACTTCCGGGTCCGCACGAGAGACAGGAGCTGGAAACCCAGGGCTATGGAGGCGCACAGCCGGTCTAGATCTTACCTCCTGCACAACCTGCCTTGGCTGGATGGAACTAGTAGCCCTGTACGAGCGGGGTGCTCGTACAGGGCAGACTGGGCTGTGCAGGGGCCTGATGGTAGCCGTGCGTAGAGCGGGAGTTGGGTAGCCTGGTCCTTGGAGGCGTACCGGCGACCAGATGCACTGCGCAGGCATCCTCCTACCAGGCTGGATGCTCGCTCTAGCACGGCACCTGCGAGGGGCTGGAATAACTCGCACCGGACTGTGCGTGCGTATGGGTGAGATAGTGAGCTTCTCAGCGAAACATAGCGCTCTCCACCCCATACGCTCCTCCATATAACCACGGGTAGCTGGCTTCCGGCTCTTCCTTCGCCTAGCCAAACTACCCGTGTGCCCCCCCCAAAAAAATTATTGGGGGTGCCTCTCGTGCTTCTCCCTCAGCGCGTCCATGGCCTCGTACCTCCGCCTCTCTGCCTTGGCTGCCTCAATTTCCCACTGCGGGTGGCGATACTCCCCAGCCTGGTGCCAAGGTCCGGCCCCGTCCAGAACTTCCTCCCAAGTCCACTTCTCCCGCCAGTCCAACTCGAAATCCGTCTGCTCCTTCCTCTGCTGCTTGGTCCAATTTTGGTGGGTGATTCTGTCACGGTTGTCATCGGTGATGGAGGACCAAAACGCAGCAGGTATGTGTATGCTCATCGTGATTTTTAATAAATACAAAATGAACACCAAAATAACAAAGAAACGAACGATCAACAAAAACAGTCTGGTAAGGCACAAGGCTACACACAGAACAATCACCCACAAATACCAAACACAAACACACCCTACTATATGGGACTCTCAATCAAAGGCAGATAGACAACACCTGCCTTCAACTGAGAGTCCCAACCCCAATTAACCAAACAGACATACACTCACTAGACTCCACATAGAAATAACTTAACATAAACCAAAACCCGGAATTACTAAATCAAACACCCTTTTAACAAAACACACCACCCCGAACCACATAAAACGAATACCCTCTGCCACGTCCTGACCAAACTACAATACTAATTAACCCTTATACTGGCCAGGACGTGACACAATGTTTTCTACTTTCAAGCTTTCCAAACCTAATAAAACATCAATGGTAGTCATTTAAGACCAATATGTCTAAAAGTATAGACATTCTTTTTGCTTTATTCAGCTTGGGTTTTTTGTGTGTGATGAAAACAAGTGTCTCCATGGACTCACTCCTTTTCTGTGAGACCCAGCCAGCTAATGATGCCTTGAACCGTAAATGGTAGCTGGGCCGTCAGAAACAGCAGGCAATGCCAATTATAATCTACCCTGCTGGGGCGGGGGGAACTTCAAGACGCCATTGTATACGCTAGCTAGCTACGCACCCAGCCTACCCACCACCCAAACCCAAACCAGGTCTCAGAGTTTAATCAGACTCTTAAACTTCCTCTTTAAAACTTCTTCCTGAGAGCTGCAAGGTAAAGTGGGGCCAAGTTGTAAGTCATTTGCAGCCGGGCTAGGCTAGGCTAGGTTTCCTCTCGCTATTTGGGAATCTGGAAGGTCTGGAACCCTCCGTGCACTTTGTACAAGCATCACGTTAGCAGTTTTCAAGTACATTAGTATCATTGTCCTTCACTAACATATCAGTGTGTGAGTACACCAACCTGTCTAAGAGAAATAGAATGGAAACCTACGACTGCAATGTCTCAAAACACAGCTACCATCGGCCAAACAACAGTAACATTTCAGACGTAGAGTATGTTTATGCGAACATGATTTTAGTAAATCACATTCTGTAAGAGGGGCATGTCTTTTCTATGGTCAACTTTGGCCTGAGACTGCACCCCTTTCATTCCAATGGAGAATTCCCACAACTTAGAACAACAGAAGGGAGCCCGATTAAGAGATTATGAGTGACACGCACAACAGAGACACATCAAGTTTGTGATTTCAGTCGTGGGCAGCCGGAGACCTCGTCTGCCATGATTGGACCAGAGCTTGGTCTGAAGGGGAAACGTTAGGGAAGAAGGATGTTTTCAGAGCAATAAAGCCTGACATGAAACTTCCTCTTGGAGCATTTCCCAACAATAAAGCTCATACACATCCCAGTTCACAAGATTATACTTTAGGTATGTACTGTATGTAGGGGGCTGATTACAGTATGCGGTGGATACTGACACAGGGAAGTCATAACAAGCTCTGAAATTATTCGAGACTTAAACTGTGTGACACTGTGGATCAAAACATGGTACAGTATCTTACCCTCAAGGACATGATCATAATAGTACTACCTATAATCTCTATTTATCATTTTCTGTGGCTGGTTACATACCGTTTGTTGATGTAGCCCAAAATGTTACCATAATTCCAAGCTCACTAGAGTGTTCTACCAAATACATTTTAGTCATTTAGCGGATGCTCTTTTTCAGAGTTAGTGCATTCATCTTTAAGATTGCTGGGTGAGACAATCACATATCACAGTCACAGTCAGTACATGTTTCCTCAGTACAGAAGTTATCAGCAAAGTCCATGCTAGCACATCATTTACACAAACCCATTAGTATTGGTCACCACAGGAAATAATTACCTCCTTTTATTTGTCTTTGTTCTCATTTTATCTGCCTCTCACCTCTTTCCTCTCACTCTCCACACACACACACACACACACACACACACACACACACACACACACACACACACACACACACACACGCACACACACACACACACACTAACGACCCAGGATCCATGTGTGTTATTTTCTGAAATGAAATGTAGGTCAGAAATAGAGAGAGTTTGCACTAGCTGTGTTAGCTCGTCAGACAAAGCAGGGGAACAGCACCTGCATAAATATGCCATCTCTTTAATCTCACTTATAGACAGGGAGCACATCTCTTACACAGAGACATGAGAAGAGCTCACAGAGGGAAGAGAGGAGAGGCGTGAAAGCTTGGGAGCTATAACTAAGTTTTTTGTGGTGCTTGGGAATCTTGACTAGAGCAGGTGTTTTTTATAGCATACTTCAGTGAAAAACAGTCACACCCCAATAACAGAAGGACAACAACATCTTCCACATGTTCACACTAGCATGTATTTAAAGCATCTCTTCACTCCAGCGCTGCTTCTTTACTCGTTTCCTAAAAAAAAATATCTGTGTCATTTCGGCAAAGCCAAGCCCTAGTATTCTCCATGACATGTTCTACTCTCTCCCCTACAGGGCACAAACAACCATGGCAACAAGCGGTGTCAAAAGGGGAATGGATGGCTTTATCAGTGACTCGACAGCGCGCGGCTCATCCCATTGGCTAGCTACACCCCACGAAGTGTGCTGGGACTCTTGAATGCTCGTGAACGTAAGCGTTCTACAAACCTTCATAGGGATTCATCCAAATGTGCAGGGACATATCGTGTCCAAAGGGGATTCCCACTGCTTTCAGCTTATCACCTCAACAGGATAACGTGTGTTGAGCTGAGCTGAGCAGTCCCCAAATCGCCGCTTATAACTCATTGACCTACTGTCCTGTGATGGCCCTGTGACCTCATGCCCTCCCCACGTGCATGTGAGTTTACTTAACATCCATTAGCATTGTGTGTGCACTTTTTATAACCTCCCACACTTGGCTTACTCCTTTGAACTCCAAAACATTCAGAAAGCCAATTTGATACATTCTCTGTGATGCCTGGATGTAAGCCATGCGATCTCTCCTTTCATTTCCCTGTTTCAAAGACACACAATGTGGCTTGGCAGAGAGACTAGCGTCCTGAAGCAGCGAGCACCAAGGCCCTTTGATCACAGAGGAAGAGAGAGGGGAGCCCCCACGCTCCAATTGGACTCGCTGCAATCAGAAAGACAGGAGGATGAGGCAATCCTGGAGAATGAGGAGAAAAAACATCAGGAGCTAAAAGCAGGAGAGAGAGTTGAAAAAGGGAAGAGAGAGCTGAAGAGAGAGATAGAAAGAGTGAGAGATATAGATGGAAAGAGAGAGAGAGAGAGAGGGAGATGGAGAGCGAGAGATACAGTGGCTTGTAAAAGTATTCACCCCCTTGGCATTTTTCCTATTTTATTGCCTTACAGACTGGAATTAAAATAGATTTTTTTAAGGGGTTTGTATCATTTGATTTACACAACATGCCTACCACTTTGAAGATGCAAAATATTTTTGATTGTGAAACAAACAAGAAATAAGACCAAAAAAACTTGAGCGCGCATAACTATTCACCCCCCCCCAGTCAATACTTTGTAGATCCACCTTTTGCAGCAATTACAGCTGCAAGTCTCTTGGGGTATGTCTCTATAAGCTTGGCACATCTAGCCACTGGGATTTTTGCCCATTCTTCAAGGCAAAACTGCTCCAGCTCCTTCAAGTTGGATGGGTTCTGCTGGTGTACAGCAATCTTTAAGTCATACCACAGATTCTCAATTGGATTGAGGTCTGGACTTTGACTAGGCTATTCCAAGACATTTAAATGTTTCCCCTTAAACCACTCGAGTGTTGCTTTTGCAGTATGCTTAGGGTCATTGTCCTGCTGGAAGGTAAGCCTCTGTCCCAGCTTAAATCTCTGGAAGACAAACAGGTTTCCCTCAAGAATTTCCCTGTATTTAGCGACATCCATCATGCCTTCAATTCTGACCAGTTTCTCAGTCCCTGCCGATGAAAACCGTCCCCACAGCATGATGCTGCCACCACCATGCTTCACTGGGTGGATGGTATTTTCAGGGTGATGAGAGGTGTTGGGTTTGCGCCAGACATAGTGTTTTCCTTGATGGCCAAAAAGCTCAATTTTATTCTCATCTGACCAGAGTACCTTCTTCCATATTCTTTGGGGAGTCTCCCACATGCCTGTTGGCGAACACCAAACATGTTTGCTTATTTTTTTCTTTAAGCAATGGCTTTTTTCTGGCCACTCTTCCGTAAAGCCCAGCTCTGTGGCGTGTACTGCTTGAAATGATCCTATGGACAGATATTCCAATCTCCACTGTGGAGCTTTGCAGCTCCTTCAGGGTTATCTTTGGTCTCTTTGTTGCCTCTCTGATTAATGCCCTCCTTGCCTGGTCTGTGAGTTTTGGTGGGCGGCCCTCTCTTGGCAGGTTTGTTGTGGTGCCAAATCCTTTCCATTTTTTAAGAGTGGATTTAATTGTGCTCTGTGATATTTTTTTATAACCCAACCCTGATCTGTACTTCTCCACAACTTTGTCCCTGACCTGTTTGGAGAGCTCCTTGGTCTTCATGGTGCCGCTTGCTTGGTGGTGCCACTTGTTTAGTGGTGTTGCAGACTCTGGGGCCTTTCAGAACAGGTCTATATATATACTGAGATCATGTGACAGATCATGTGACACTTAGATTGCACACAGGTGGACTTTATTAAACTAATTATGTGACTTCTGAAGGTAATTGGTTGCACCAGATCTTATTTAGGTGCTTCATAGCAAAGGGGTGAATACATATGCACGCACCACTTTTCAGATTTAAATTTGTTAAAAAAAATTTTAAACAATTTCTTTTTTTCATTTCACTTCCCCAATTTGGACTATTTTGTGTATGTCCATTACATTAAATCAAAATACAAATCCATTTAAATTACAGGTTGTAATGCAACAAAATAGGAAATAAACGCCAAGGGGGATGAATACTTTTGCAAGGCACTATAGATAGATTTAGAGAGAGCAATGTAGAATGGGAGAGAGATAGAGAGAGCGAGAGTGAGTAAAAGAGAGAGAGAGAAAAAGAGAGAGAGAGATGATAGCAAGAGATAGATGGAGAATGCGAGAGAGAGAGAGCAAGTGAGAGAGAGAAAGAGAGAGAGAGGTGGAGAGCGAGAGAGAGAGAGCTGGAGAATGGGAGAGCGAGAGATGGAGAATGGGAGAGAGAGCGAGAGAGAGAGAGATGGAGAGTGAGAGATAGAGAGAAAGCGAGAGATAGAGATGGAGAATGGGAGAGAGAGACATGGAAAATGGGAGAGAGAGAAAGAGAGAGAGACAGAGAGATGGAGAATGGTAGAGAGAAACAGAGAAACAGAGAAATACAGAATAATTACAATGCAACTAGTCTCCAGCAATGAACTCTGAGGGACTCTCCTCTGTCACTGTGGGTGTAGTGCATTGAGTGGGGACTCTCATGTGCCATTTTGGGTGTGGTCTGGAGGGTGGGGACTCTCCTCTGTCACTGTGGGTGTAGAGTAGAGGGTGAGGACTCTCCTCTGTCACTGTGGGTGTAGAGTAGAGGGTGGGGACTCTCCTCTGTCACTGTGGGTGTAGAGTAGAGGGTGGGGACTCTCCTCTGTCACTGTGGGTGTAGAGTAGAGGGTGGGGACTCTCCTCTGTCACTGTGGGTGTAGAGTAGAGTGTGGGGACTCTCCTCTGTCACTGTGGGTGTAGAGTAGAGGGTGGGGACTCTCCCCTGTCACTGTGGGTGTAGAGTAGAGGGTGGGGACTCTCCTCTCAGCAGAAAGGACCTGATTCTGTCACAGCCACCACAGACACATCTTTACATCTCTACACGTCAGGGTGTAGTCATGAACCTCAATGAGGAGGATCAGGGGGAGGGAGTGTGAGCTGGAACCAGAGGGCCTCATACGGTTTTGAAGTATTCCTGTTTGGCACACCGTGTGGTCGTACAAACAGACTCACCAGAAAAGCAGTCCAAGCAGGGATCAAAGAACCCACAAAAAACTGCTTGGGAATAAAAACTGAGTGATAACAAAGTTGTGAATCGTGCCATATAAACTTTTAGAATCATTCATGGAAAATTGTTGTAGGATTTTTTATTGTTACTGGTTCTAAGGCAGTGACACTGCAGTGGAAATGTACTATCCGCTAGTATTTATTTGCTATTGATTCCTGATGCGCTGCTAGATACAAGCATTAACACCACCACCCATTACTACAGATCTTTATTTCTCATAGGAGCTATTAGAGAACTGAGCCAGAAGGGGACCATGGGACGCCCATAATGCCTCTGATCCGGAAATGGACCCACATAACTTAGGCGTATATCACTCAATTGGGAAAAGGCGGTAGTCATAGGTAGCCCAGCAGGGGTATACAGATTCATAGCAAGGGGTCTCGTTAAACACTGACCCAGAGTCAGACTGTAATTGAAGCTGTGTGTGGAGGCCTTGATGTACATTGCCATGCACAGAACCTGGCTCCTACCAGAGTGCAGTGTCTGCTTCAGAGATCAAAAGCTCTGTAGAAATAGCTGAGGCCAGTGTGCCCAGATTCAAAGCACACCTTGCGTCTTAAATGCACATGGTTTCATAGGGTTCCTAGCTTCACCAGGGTTTCCTTAATTTTAGGAGTCAGCATTAAACCTTTGATTCACCAGGGTTCCTCGATTTTATGAGTCAGCGTTAAACCTTTGATTCACCAGGGTTCCTAGATTTTATGAGTCAGCATTAACCAAAGGACAGATTTCCACCGGTCTAATGTCCATTGCTCGTGTTTCTTGGCCCAACCAAGTCTTCTTCTTATTGGTGTCCTAGTAGTGGTTTCTGTGCAGCAATCAGACCATGAAGGCCTGATTCACGCAGTCTCCTCTGAACAGTTGATGTTGAGATGTGTCTGTTACTTGAACTCTGTGAAGCATTTATTTTGGCTGCAATTTCTGAGGCTGGTAACTCTAATGAACTAATCCTCTGCAGCAGAGGTACAGTAAATCTGGGTCTTCCTTTCCTGTGGCGGTCCTCTTGAAATTTGCTGTATTGACTGACCTTCATGTCTTAAAGTGATGATGGATTGTCGTTTCTCTTTGCTTATTTGAGCTGTTCTTGCCATAATATAGACTTGGTCTTTTACCAAATGGGTCTATCTTCTGTATACCACCCCTACCTTGTCACAACACAATTGATTGTTTTAAACGCAAGGAAATAAATTCCACAAATTAACTTTTAACAAGGCACATCTGTTAATTGAAATGTATTCCAGGTGACTACCCCATGAAGCTGGTTGAGAGAATGCCAAGAGTGTGCAAAGCTGTCATCAAGGAAAAGGCTGGCTACTTTAAAGAATCTCAAATATAAAATATATTTTGATTTGTTGAACACCTTTTTGGTTACCACGTTTCAATATGTGTTATTTCATAGTTTTGATGTCTTCACTATTATTCTACAATGTAGAAATTTGTAAAAAATAAAGAGAAACCCTTGAATGAGTAGGTGTGTCCAAACATTTGACTGGTACTGTATCATGAATATGTGTACTGTATCTCCATCTCTTGGCCTCATGAATATGTGGACTGTATCTCCACATTTTGGCATCATGTATATGTGGACTGTATCTCCATCTCTTGGAATCATGTAAGTGTAACCGATGTGAAATGGCTAGCTAGTTAGCGGTGGTGCGCGCTAATAGCGTTTCAATCGGTGACATCACTCGCTCTGAGACCTTGAAGTAGTTGTTCCCCTTGCTCTGCAAGGGCCGCGGCTTTTGTGACGCGATGGGTAACGATGCTTCGAGGGTGACTGTTGTCTATGTGCAGAGGGTCCCTGGTTCGAGCCCAGGTAGGGGCGAGGAGAGGGACGGAAGCAATACTGTTAAATATGTGTGGACTGTATCTCTCAAGATCCATTCAACTAACCCAATTTTTGATCGATAAATGTCTTGTCTTTTTATGGCAGGACTGAAGACAGAACTGAGATAATTATAAGCCCTTTACGTAGCTGTGAGCTCTGTGCTCTGTTATGGAATGGCTCCAATAATATAATGTGATGTAATACTGTCTCTCCTCATAGGCAGGTCATTGGAGTCTATTTGATCCTGTACTGAAGGTGTTTTAAACCAACTAGCTAATATCCAAAAACACCCGCCATCTTCAATGAGAAAACCCATTTGTTCCTGACTATGTCATGAGCTGTGAAAACAGATGGAAAACAGCTCTTTCTCTCTCAGTCTAAATTCTGGCCTCCAAAGTCACGTTTAGGACATTCCGCAGTGTATGGAAAGGACATGAGGGGGGTAGTAAAACCACAGCGTATAGACAGGACAGGACAGAAGGGGGGTAGTCAAATGGAAGGAGAGCTCTGTGTCTGCCTTTGGGGTAACTGTGGCTCCCAGGAGAGCACTTCCTGTTTGATGGGCCGATAAAGTGCCAGAAGCTATAGAACCACACTGAGCCACGCTGGACACTAAACTGGCCTTCTATCAAGGTCACCTTGTTGGTGGTGCAGGCATCTATGAGCTCCATATATTCCAATCAAAATAAGTAGTAGGTTAAACGTATTCACGTGTGAAAAGAATGTGGTCATTTTCCTGTTCTGATCAGTGGTGTGCATCCTCAAGTCAATATAGCCAATGCCTTCAGGTTTGGACACAGGTCATCTGTTTCCATAATGCTTGGTGTTCTGTATTACAATCTAACAAGAGACGACCCTTAACCAGCCTCCTCTCTCATTGGCCATCTCTGTTCAGTGTGCTGCACCCATCACTGTTGGCTCAATAATCAACAATTTTCATTTAACATTGTTATCAGGAAATATTCCAAAAGTATGGAAATCAGCTCTTGTGGTGCCACTCCATACGGACGGGGACAGTAATGATCTTAATCATTATCGACCCCATTTCAAGGTTTTCTTGTCTAGCTAAGATTCTTGAATCCTTGGTAAATGTACAACTTTGCTCTTTTAATCTGAGAAATGTATTTGATTGTTAACCAGTCAGGGTTTAGGGCTGGGCACAGCACTATTACAGCAACCACTTTAGTTGTTAAGGATCTTCTCAATGCTTTAGACACTACAATGAAATGTGCTGCTTTGTTTTTGGACCTGTCAAAAGCTTTTGATACTGTTTATCAGGATATTTTATTGAATAAGCTGTTGTCTATAGGCCTGACCTCTGACGCCTGTACATGGTTTCATGATTATCTTAGTGACAGAACTCAGGTCATCGTGATGGATTGGGTTCAGTATGAATTTCATTAAGTACATAAAGGTGTACCACAGGGGTTGATTTTGGGACCTGTTCTCTTCACTATTTATCTATTTAAAAAAAACTATATGCGGATGATAGTATTATGTATGCTATTTCCCCGACTGCTGATCTGACTGTGTCAAAACTACAGTCAGATTCAGAGCTCTGCAGGAATCCCTTGCTGATTTAAAACATGTGGGCAAAACAAAATACATGACAATGTTTCAGATTAACAACATGTTCAGCCATTAGATGGTTCTCCAGTCGAACGTGTTCCTGCATATAAATACTTAGGCATTTGGATTGATATGGATTTGATGTTTAAAAAACATATAGATGAGCTGGTTCAGAATCTAAGATTTAAAGTTGTCTTCTTCTACAGAAACAGATGGTGTCTTTCTCTAAGCAGTAAGAGGCAGATTATTCAGTCAACCTTTTTATCTGTTCTTGATTATGGGGATATTATTTATCAAAGTGCAGCTGGTACTCCTCTTAAACCTTTGGATGCCATCTACCATAATGCCCTTCGTTTTGTTTTGTTACAGGTGACAGTTTTAATAAATCATCACTGCATCCTGCATCAAAATGTTGGCTGGACTTCACTAAAGACCCTCAGATCTCTACATGACTTCCTTTTTGTTTACAAGGCCCTACTTCATAAACCTCCTTCTTATCTAACTTTGTTATTGAAGACAAGACACCGGAGATGCCTAACCCGTTCACAGGATTGGATAACTGTTGAGGTTCCTACGGTCTCCACCGAGTTAGGTAAATCTGCTTTTAGTTTTAATGCAACGTAATGCTTAATCTTGATGTTCTGGTGCCGTTCAGGAAATTTAAAGTATTGATTAGGAACTTATTTGTGGAGGAATGTAACTGATTTTCCGGGTGATTTGTGCCGTTTTATTTTTGCTTCCCATGACTGTGTTTTACTCGCTACTGTATATAGCCTCTCTTTTTTGTTTAATTTCTTTACCTACCTATTGTTCACCTAATACCTTTTTTGCACGATTGGTTAGAGCATGTAAGTAAGCATTTCACTGTAAGGTCTACACGTGACAAATAAACTTTGATTTGATTTTGTATTTTAATGTGTATACACTGCCTAGAAGGCCAGCATACCGGAGCCACCTTATTACTGTTGATGTTGAGACTGGTGTTTTGTGGGTACTATTTAATGAAGCTGCCAGTTGAGGACTTGTGAGGCATCTGTTTCTCAAACTAGACACTCTAAGGTACTTGTCCTCTTGCTCAGTTGTGCACCGGGGCCTCCCACTCCTCTTTCTATCCTGGTTAGTGACAGTTTGCTCTGTTCTGTGAAGGGAGTAGTACACAGCGTTGTACGAGATCTTCAGTTTCTTGGCAATTTCTCGCATGGAGTTGCCTTAATTTCTCAGAACAAGAATAGACTGACGAGTTTCAGAAGAAAGTTATTTGTTTCTAGCCATTTTGAGCATGTAATCGAACCCACAAATGCTGATGCTCAAGATACTCAACTAGTTTAAAGAAGGCCAGTTTTTTTGCTTCTTTAATCAGGACAACAGTTTTCAGCTGTGGTAACATAATTGCAAAAGGGTTTTCTAATGATCAATTATCCTTTTAAAATTATAAACTTGGATTAGCTAACACAACGTGCCAATGGAACACAGGAGTGATGGTTGCTGATAATGGGCCTCTGTACGCCTATGGAGGTATTCCATAAAAAATCTGCTGTTTCCAGCTACAATAGTCATTTACAACATTAACAATTTCTACACTGTATTTCTGATCAACTTGATGCTATTTTAATGGACAACAAATGTACTATTCTTTCACAAACAAGGACATTTCTAAGTGGCCCCAAACTGTTGAATGGTAGTGTATATACAGTGTACACTGAGTGTACAAAACATTAGGGACACCTTGCTAATATTGAGTTGCACCCCCTCTTTTGCCCTCAGAACAGCCTCAATTCATTGGGGCATGGACTCTACAAAGTGTCAAAAGCATTCCAAAGGGATGCTGGCCCATGTTGACTCCATTTGTGTCAAGTTGGCTGGATGTCCTTTGGGTGGTGGACCATTCTTGATACACACAGGAAACTGTTGAGCATGAAAGCCCAGCAGCGTTGCAGTGCTTGACACAAACCAGCGTGCCTGGCACCTACTACCATACCCTGTGCAAAGGCACTTAAATCTTTTGTTTTGTCCATTCACACTCTGAATGGCACACATGCACATTCCATGTCTCAATTTTTCCCAGGGCTTAAAAATCCTTATTTAACCTGTATCCTCCCCTTCATATATACTGATTGAAATGGATTTATCAAGTGACATCAACAAGGGATCCTAGCTTTCACCTGGATTCACCTGGTCAGTCTATGTCATGGAAAGAGCAGGTGTTCTTAATGTTTTGTACTCATTCAGAGACAGACAGACAGACAGACAGACAGACAGACAGACAGACAGACAGACAGACAGACAGACAGACAGACAGACAGACAGACAGACAGACAGACAGACAGACAGACAGACAGATAGACAGATAGACAGATAGACAGATAGACAGATAGACAGATAGACAGATAGACAGATAGACAGATAGATAGATAGATAGATAGATAGATAGTATAGTTTGGGTATAATGTGCATATTTATGTTGTATATTCAGGACACATTTGTAAAACAGACCTAGGTCTCAATAAGCAAGATGGCGCCGGAGAGTAGGGCTGCCGTCTTATTGGCTCTTAACCTGTCTGGGCTAGGGGGCAGTATTTTCACGGCCGGATGAAAAACGTACCCAATTTAAACAGGTTACTACTCTGGCCCAGAAACTAGAACATGCATATTATTAGTAGATTTGGATAGAAAACACTCTGAAGTTTCTAAAACTGTTTGAATGGTGTCTGTGAGTATAACAGAACTCATATGGCAGGCAAAAACCTGAGAAAAATCCAAGGAAGTGAAAAGTCTGAGAATTGTAGTTCTTCTTTTGATTCTCTATCGAAACTACAGTGTCTGTGGGGGATGTTGCACTTCCTAAGGCTTCCATTGGCTGTCTAAAGTCTTCAGAAAGTGGTTTGAGCATTTTCCTGTCATTGGGCAGATAATAGGAGCTCAGTTTCTGAGTGGACTGCCTGGATATGCTCGGTCCCGCGAGCACGCCCCTCCTTCTTTTTCTTCTTGAAAGAATATGCTATTGTCCGGTTGGAATATTATCACAATTTTACGTTAAAAATACCATAAAGATTGATTTTAAACAGCGTTTGACATGCTTCTAAGTACGGTAATGGAACATTTTAACTTTCGTCTCTCGTTCTGCACTCTCGCGTTATGCCTTTGGATAAATGATCTGTACGCACGAACAAAACTGAGGTATTTGTACATAAATATGGATTATTTCAAACAAAAACAACATTTCTTGTGGAAGTAGCAGTCCTGGGAGTGCATTCTGACGAAGATCAGCAAAGGTAAGAGCATATTTCTAATACAAATTCTGAGTTCAGGTTGCCCCGAACTTGGCGGGTGTCTGAATAGCTCACCGTGATGGCTGAGCTATGTACTCAGAATATTGAAAAATGTGCTTTCTCTGTAAAGCTTTTTTTAAAATCTGACACAGCGGTTGCATCCAGGGGTAGTCTATCTATAATTCTTAAAATAATTGTTATATATTTTGTCAACGTTTATGATGAGTATTTTTGTAAACTGATGGGCACATTCACAGGACGTTTTGGTGGGAATACATTTTCTGAACATGTAATGTAAAATGCTGTTTTTGGATATAAATATGAACTTTATCAAACAAAACATCCATGTATTGTGTAACATAATGTCCTAGGAGTGTCATCTGATGAAGATCGTCAAAGGTTAGTGCTTCATTTAGCTGTGTTTTGGGTTTTATTGACACCTGTCCTGGCTTGGAAAATGGCTGTGTGATTATTTTTGTCTATGTACTCTCCTAACATAATCTAATGTTTTGCTTTCGCTGTAAAGCCTTTTTGAAATCGGACAATGTGGTTAGATTAATAATCAACCATGCAATTTTATTTGTCTATTCGCGTTGTTCGTAACTTATTTTGTGCATAATGTTGCTGCCCCCGTCTCTTATGACCAAAAAGAGCTTCTGGACATCAGAACTGGGATTACTCATCTCAAGTTGGATGAGGAGTTCTTCTTCAATGAGTCGGACACGAGGGATATACTACGGACGCCTGACCAGGACCAGATCCCCGTGATTCACTGGAAAAGGAAACATAGATTTTGCGGAAAGAGATCGGAATGCCTTGTGAGGATCAGGCAACGAGTGGCTAATCTGCCCTTGCCTTCCGTTCCACTAGCTAATGTTCAATCAATGGAAAATAAATGGGACGAACTGAAAGCACGTATATCCTACCAACGGGACATTAAAAACTGTAATATCTTATGTCTCACCGAGTAGTGGCTGAACGCAACATTAAGAACATACAGCTGGCGGGTTTAATATCGGCAGGGCTGAGGGCCTATGCATTTATGTAAACAACAGCTGGTGCACGATATCTAAGGAAGTCTCAAGGTTTTGCTTACCTGATGTAGAGTTTCTCATGATAAGCTGTACCTCATTTCTATCAGCAAATTTAATATGCAACCAGAGGGGAAGAAATTATAGACCACCATTACTCCACACACAGAGATGCATACAAAGCTCTCCCTTGCCCTCCATTTGGCAAATCTGACCATAACTCCATCCTCCTGATTACAAGCAAACATTAAAGCAGGAAGCACCAGTGACTCGGTCTATATAAAAAGTGGTCAGATGAAGCAGATGCTAAACTACAGGCCTGTTTTGCTAGCACAGACTGGAATATGTTCCGGGATTCTCCCGGTGGCATTGAGGAGTACACCACATCAGTCACTGGCTTTATCAATAAGTGCATCGAGGACGTCATCCCCACAATGACTGTACGTATACACCCCAACCAGAAGCCATGGATTACAGGCAACATTCGCACTGAGCTAAAGGGTAGAGATGCCACTTTCAAGGAGCAGAACTCTAACCCAGAAGCTTATAAGAAATCCCGCTATGCCCTCCGAGGAACCATCAAATAGGCAAAGCGTCAATGCAGGAATAAGATTGAATCATACTACACCGGCTCCGACACTCGTCAGATGTGGCAGGGCGTGCAAACTATTACAGACTACAAAGGGAAACACAGCCGAGAGCAGCCCAGTGACACGAGCCTACCAGACGAGCTAGATAACTTCTATGCTCGCTTCGAGGCAAGCAACACTGAAACATGCATGAGAGCATCAGCTCTTCTGGGACGACTCTGTGATCGCGCTCTCTGCCACCGATGTGAGTAAGACCTTTAAACAGGTCAACATTCACAAGGCCGCTGGGCCAGACGAATTACCAGGACGTGTACTCCGACCAACTAGCAAGTGTCTTCACTGACATTTTCAACCTCTCCCTGTCTGAGTTTATAATACCAACATGTTTCAAGCAGACCAACATAGTTCTCTCTGCCTAAATGACTACCGACCCGTAGCACTCACGTCTGTAGCCATGAAATGCTGTGAAAGGCTGGTCATGGCTCACATCAACACCATTATCCCAGAAACCCTAGACCCACTAAAATATGCATACCGCACCAACAGATCTACAGACGATGCAATCTCTATTGCACTCCACACTGCCCTTTCCCACCTGGACAAACGGAACACCTATGTGAAAATGCTATTCATTGACTACAGCTCAGTGTTCACAGTGCCCTCAAAGCTCATCACTAAGCTAAGGACCCTGGGACTGAACACCTCCCTCTGCAACTGGATCCTGGGCTTCCTGACGGGCCGCCCCCAGGTGGTAAGGGTAGGTAACAACACATCCGACATGCTGATCCTCAACACGGGGGCCCCTCAGTGGTGCGTGCTCAGTCCCCTCCTGTACTCTCTGTTCAGTCATGACTGCACGGCCAGGCACAACTCCAACACCATCATTAAGTTTGCTGATGACACAACAGTTGTAGGCCTGATCACCGACAACGATGAGACATTCTATAGGGAGGAGGTCAGAGACCTGACTGTGTGGCGCAAGGACAACAATCTCTCCCTCAATGTGATCAAGACAAAGGAGATGATTGTTGACTACAGGAAAAGTAGGACAGAGCACGCCCCCATTCCCATTGACAGGGTTGTAGTGGAGCAGATTGAGAGCTTCAAGTTCCTTGGTGTCCACATCACCAACAAATTAACATGGTCCAAGCACACCAAGATAGTTGTGAAGAGGGCACAACAAGATTATTCCCCCTCAGGAGACTGAAAAGATTTGGCATGGGTCCTCAGATCCTCAAAAGGTTTTACAGCACCATCGAGAGCATCCTGACGGGTTGCATCACCGCCTGGTATGGCAACTGCTCGGCCTCTGACCGCAAGGCACTATAGAGGGAGGTGCGTACAGCCCAGTACATCACCAGGGTCAAGCTTTTTGCCATCCAGGACCTCTATACCAGGCGGAGTCAGAGGAAGGCCCTAAACATTGTCAAAGACTCCAGCCACCCTAGTCATAGTGTTCTCTCTGCTACCGCATGGCAAGCGGTACCGGAGCGCAGAGTCTAGTTCCAAGAAGCTTCTAAAACAGCTTCTACCGCCAAGCCATAAGACTCCTGAAAGTCTCCATGTCAGGACAGCTCAGCCCTACACAGAACCCCTCATTGAACTCCATTGAACTCCCCACCTGTTCCCTGCCAGGCTGCTGCATGACCAATGGTGGAGTCATAAACCCCCACCATTATGTATCCCTTTCCTGCTACCCACCAAATGTTAAACATCCCACACACAGGAAAGGCAGAGTCATCAGATTCAATCTAATGTAAAACAGACATACAGTACGGTTATGCACAAGGTTAACCCTGACACAACCTTGACCGACAGCATCTGCCATAAGAGTCTCTACAGGGTTAGTACAAGGTAATAGAGCATTTTATCAAGCTATACAATAACACTTGTTTATCTCCTACTAGAAATCTGACAAGGCTTTTGAAATTGCTGACAAATTCCAGGGAAAAACACTCTCACAGACACGTCTCATTAGGCTGAAAAACTAATCCGTGAGCAACACTGCCAACCTAAAAAATGCACTGTGAGGATTTATGGCCTAATGCACATCTGGAATCAATACTGGAATGAATTCTAACACCAGCCTACCTTAATGAGTTATTATTGTCACGACTTCCGCCGAAGTCGGTCCCTCTCCTTGTTCGGGCAGCGTTCGGCGGTCGACGTCACCGGCTTTCTAGCCACCGCCGATCCACTTTTCATTTTCCATTTGTTCTGTCTTTTGTCTTACACACCTGGCTTCACTCAACCAATTACTTGTTTATTATTCTACCCTCTGTTTCCCATGTTGTGTTTGTGAGTGATTGTTTATTGTAATTCGGTCCATCTTTGTGGGTTCGTTATGTTACGTTGTATATTTGTCTTTTTGAGTAAAAAAAGTTGATTACTCATATCTGCTGTCCTGCGCCTGACTATCTACATTTTACATTTACATTTTAGTCATTTAGCAGACGCTCTTATCCAGAGCGACTTACAGTAGTGAATGCATACATTTCATACAATTGCATTAAAAAAAAAATTCTGTGCCTACCCCCCGTGGGAATCGAACCCACAACCCTGGTGTTACAAACACCATGCTCTACCAACTGAGCTACAGGGAAGGCTACACCAGCTCCACACAGGACCCTTACAATTATTACTCATCGTGTATTTATTCCTTATGTTATTATTTTTCTATTATTTATATTTTTCCTCTCTCTGCACTGTTGGGAAGTAAACATTTCACTGTTAGTCTATACCTGTTATTTACGAAGCAAAACATTTCATTTGACCTACCTACCCATGTTATACTGCAACACGATACACGTGACTGACTGTGCCCGACCCACAGTGCAGGCTGGTGATAACAAGCATCTCAGTGGGGCTGTCTTCAGCACGGTGCCCTGTCAATAACGTAACATCTAATCAAATGGCTACCCAGACTATTTGAATTACACCCCCCCCCCCCACACACACACACACACATACGCTGCTGCTACTATCTGTTATTATCTATGCCTAGCCACTTTAATAACTCTACCTACAGTCCATATTTACCTCGACACCGGTGCCCCCGCACATTGACACATTGACTTTTTGCCGGTACCCCCTGTATATATAGTCCCACTATTGTTATTACTGCTGCTCTTTAATTATTTGTTATTCTTATCTCTTACTTTTTTTTGGTATTTTCTTAAAACGGCATTGTTGGTTAAGGGATTGTAAGTAAGCATTTCACTGTAAGGTCGACACCTGTTGTATTCGGCGCATGTGACAAATACAATTTGATTTGATGTCTTCCCTAAAATAAAGGTAAAAATAAAAAATATATACTATCCCAAACCTTAACCCTTACATTAACCATTCAGAATGATTTCCTAAACTTAACCATTAGACATTTGTAATAACTTTGAAATTTGACGTTTGGAGAGCGAGGATGTACGTATAATTCTGCAGCGAGACTGTGAGAGCGTGTTGGATTAAGTAACATTGATGCCGGCATCTTCACGCTCTCTAATTGAAAACGTACAATTACATTTCTATAAAATGGATTAAATAAATCATGATTTATTATATGGCAATGGTTCTAACGTGCAAATAATCCTAATAACCGGCCAACGTTCATAACAGGTTCTTAAACCTAAAACCATCAGATCAAAATCATCCTAAAATCTGCTGATCTTTTGTTATCAGACCGTCTCTGGCAGTAGAGGCTCCTCAGATGAGGAATGGGAGGACCATCCTCCTCAGTGAAATGTCATTTGTTTTTTTTATATGATTGCTTTAGGGCAAATTTGAGTATCATGTAGTAGCCTAAACCTATCGATATTACATTGAACTGGGTGAATGGAATATGAATGACAGTCATCCAATAGAAATATAATAGAAATAATTTGTCCTCCCTCATTATAAACTGCACTGACCACCACTGGTACAGACTCCCAGTGGTATCATATCCTTCTCCACTAATGTCAGTCATCTGTTGGGCAGATTGTCTCCATGTCAGGACAGCTCAGCCCTACACAGCACGTCTCATTGAACTCCATGTTAACCCCACCTGTTCCCTGCTGCATGACCAATGGTGGAGTCATAAACCCCCACCATTATGTATCCCTTTCCTGCTACCCACCAAATGTTAAACATCCCACACACAGGAAAGGCAGAGTCATCAGATTCAATCTAATGTAAAACAGACATACAGTACGGTTATGCACAAGGTTAACCCTGACACAACCTTGACCGACAGCATCTGCCATAAGAGTCTCTACAGGGTTAGTACAAGGTAATAGAGCATTTTATCAAGCTATACAATAACACTTGTTTATCTCCTACTAGAAATCTGACAAGGCTTTTGAAATTGCTGACAAATTCCAGGGAAAAACACTCTCACAGACACGTCTCATTAGGCTGAAAAACTAATCCGTGAGCAACACTGCCAACCTAAAAAATGCACTGTGAGGATTTATGGCCTAATGCACATCTGGAATCAATACTGGAATGAATTCTAACACCAGCCTACCTTAATGAGTTATTATTACTCATTGTGTATTTATTCCTTGTGTTATTAGTCGTGAAGAGGGCACGACAAAGCCTATTCCCCCTCAGGAAACTAAAGAATTTTGGCATGGGTCCTGAGATCCTTAGAAGGTTCTACAGCTGCAACACCGAGAGCATCCTGACTGATTGCATCACTGCCAGGTACGGCAATTGCTCGGCCTCTGACCGCAAGGCACTACAGAGGGTAATGCGTACGGCCCAGTACATCACTGGGGCTAAGCTGCCTGCCATCCAGGACCTCTACACCAGGCGGTGTCAGAGGAAGGCCCCCTAAAAATTGTCAAAGACCCCAGCCACCCCAGTCATAGACTGTTCTCTCTACTACCACATGGCAAGCGGTACCAGAGTGCCAAGTCTAGGACAAAAAGGCTTCTCAACAGTTTTTACCCCCAAGCTATAAGACTACTGAACAGGTAATCAAATGGCTACCCTGACTATTTGCACTGTGTGCCCCCCCAACCCCTCTCTTTACGCTGCTGCTACTCTGTGTTTATCATATATGCGTAGTCACTTTAACTATACATTCATGTACATACTACCTCAATTGGGCCGACCAACCAGTGCTCCCGCACATTGGCTAACTGGGCTATCTGCATTGTGTCCCACCACCCGCCAACCCCTCTTTTATGCTACTGCTACTCTCTGTTCATCATATATGCATAGTCACTTTAACCATATCTACATGTACATACTACCTCAATCAGCCTGACTAACCGGTGTCTGTATGTAGCCTCGCTACTTTTATAGCCTCGCTACTGTATATAGCCTGTCTTTTTACTGTTGTTTAATTTCTTTGCCTTCCTATTGTTCACCTAATACCTTTTTTGCACTATTGGTTATAGCCTGTAAGTAAGCATTTCACTGTAAGGTGTTGTATTCGGCGCACGTGACAAATACACTTGATTTGATTATTTTCCTATTATTTATATTTTTCCTCTCTCTGCACTGTTGGGAAGTAAACATTTCACTGTTAGTCCACACCTGTTATTTACAAAGCAAAACATTTGATTTGATTTGACAGACCTGCCTACCCATGTTATACTGCAACACAGTACACGTGACTGACTGTGCCCAAGTGCAGGCTGGTGATAACAAGCATCTCAGTGGGGCTGTCTTCAGCACGGTGCCCTGTTAATAATGGATCATCTGCTGCATTGTTTTTTACTACAGCCAGTCAGTAGCTCTCTTTCTCGCCCTCGTGACTTCACAGCTCTGGTGAGAGAGACTCATTGTGTTGCCGTTCACGTCTACTCAGTTGTCTGCCTCACGGAGCCTCTGGGAATGGAGAAACTTCAGTCTGCTGTTAAATGAATACTCCACAAAGAGATTTTGAGATCTTGGGACTATAAGCTTCTATCTGCAAAAAGACGATTCTGAGATAATTGGCTTTAAAGTCAGCCATTTCTATATTGTATTCTTTTGAACTTGGGGTAATTAGAGTACTATATAGGTAGAGAACATTGAATAGAACAACGCTATGCAGATAGAACCTTATAGTCCCAAGCTCTCGTTTTATCATGGCCTCTTATCCGTGGCACAGACCTATAGAGAAACCCACTGATGGAATGATAGTATATTCTACCAGTTGTAATGAATTGATTAAGCAGTGTTTCATTCTGCAATGACTGGTTGATGACTACTGATACTACAGTTGATCAAAAAACGACTAGTTGACAAGCTAGCATAACATCTCTAACACTGAGACCTTACCATACTCATGCAATCACTACTACAGCCCTCATTCATGAAGTGAAGATGTTTGCTGTCTGCGTCAAAACATGGCTAATTTGAGACAATGGGAGTGTCTACGACAACCATCCATTCATAATCAACTTCAGACTCTCTCGCATAGCAACTAGTGACTCTACTTGCATAGTTAACTTTGATTGGCTGAATGCTAAAGCTATACAGACCATGGTGTAGTACAGACTCTCTAATTTAGTTATAGGTTACAGACATGGAATGGAGTCATGGCATGTTTACTTGTGTTGCTGTTGCCCAAGGTGAAAGTTGAGAAGGCTATTTGTTAATTACATCCAAAATGGCTGCCTTTCTACACAAGTAGTTGACACATAAGCCAAACAAGGGAACTATAATCATTATAATTAAACAAGGGAATTATAATCATTATAATTAAACAAGGGAACTATAATCATTATAATTAAACAAGGGAACTCTAACCAAATCCCTCCCTGCCCTAAGCTTGTGTTGTTTTGTGAAACTGAGTGGGGAGTCGATGAGGGGATTATCACTGGTGTTTAGTAACATAGAAAGACGGAGACCTTGGGCCATCTGAAGAATGGTTGACCTTCAAAACCACAGCTTCAATCCTGCTGTCTTTAGGTCACGTGCATTAGTATAGACATTGTATGGTGCTCTAATTAAGCAATAAGGGCAGAGGGGGTGTGGTATATGGCCAATATACCATGGCTAAGGGCTGGTCTTAGGATGACGCAACGCAGAGTGCCTGGATACAGACCTTAGCCGTGGTATATTGGCCATATATCACAAACCCCCGAGGTTGCTTATTGCTGTTATAAACTGTTTACCAACGTAATTAGAGCAGTAAAAATAACTGTTTTGTCATACCCGTGGTATATGGTCTGATATACCACAGCCGTCAGCCTATCAGCATTCAGGGCTCAAACCACCCAGTTCATTATAAACTGGGTGGTTTGTGCCCTGAATGCTGATTGGCGACAGCCGTGATATGACGAAACATTTATTTTTACAGCTCTAATTACGTTGGTAACCAGCTTATAATAAGTCACCTCAGGGTTTGTGGTATATGTCCAATATGTCACGGCCAAGGGCTGTATCCAGGCAATCCACGTTGTGTCGTACGTAAGAACAGCCATTAGCCATGGTATATTGGCCATATACCACCCCCCCCCATATACCACAATCCCTAAACAGCCTATACTTCCATTGGATTTAACAAAGCTCAAGAACAGCTATACAGTATCTGATAATGCAAGCTCATGGGAAATCACATTGCAAATCTGGGATCCTACAGCTGCAGACGGAAGCTGGCGAGGAGACTATAACCTTGTCTGGAATGTTTCCCTCAGGCTTTATATATGAGGCAGAGCCTTGATGTAGATGCCTCTTAAAACTCCCAACAACAGTGATGAAGAAATGTTGAGGTGTAGAGGAACACAAGGTTTTCACATCAACAAATCACCTCACGCCCATAATGCTGTTCTACAAACAATACCGTACTTCTAAGCACATGTCAAGTAGAGTTCAGAGAAATAAAGCAAACCGTAAGCCACGGACGTCTCCAGCATCATACATTGAATCTAAATTTGAAAGATGGCACCAACAGAGATGGTCGCCTCTCTTCAGATCCTTAGAAAATGTTTTTTTTATGTATTATTTCTTACATTGTTAGCCCAGGAAATCTCAATTGTTATTACATACAGCCGGGAATTACTATTGGATTTAAAAGCAATGGCAACTTACCAACATTACGACCAGGAATACGGACCTCCACCCTGGACATGGGATCTTATCCCAGAGGCCGACTCAAAACAATGCGGTCGCCGCAGGAGAGGCAGACGGAGCGGCTTATTGGTCAGACTTAGAAAGTGAGCACACCATCCACCGCTTCCGAGCATATTACTAGCCAATGTCCAATCTCTAGACAACAAGGTGGACGAAATTGGTGCACGAGTTGCCTTCCTGAGAGACATCAGAGATTGTAACATTCACGGAAACATAACTCAGAGTCGGTACAGCCACCTGGTTTATTCATGCTTCACGCTGAAAGTAACAAGCATCTCTCTGGTAAGAAGAAGAGCGGGTATGTATGCCTTATGATTAACGACTCATGGTGTAATCATAACAACATACAGGAACTCAAGTCCTTTTGTTCACCTGACATAGAATTCCTTACAATCAAATGCTGACCGCATTATCTTCCTAGAGAATTCTCTTCGATTATAGTCACAGCCGTGTATATCCCCCGCAAGCAGATACTGCGACGGCCCTGAAAGAACTTCATTGCACTCTATGTAAACTGGAAACCATACATCCTGAGGCTGCATTTATTGTAGCTGGGGATTTTAACAAAGCAAATCTGAGAACAATTCTTCCTAAATTCTATCAGCATATCGAATGCGCAACATGATTTGGTAGCACTCTGGACCACTGTTACTCTAACTTCCGCGATGCATACAAAGCCCTCCCCCATCCTCCATTCAGCAAATCTGATCATGACTCCATTTTATTGCTCCCCTGCTATAGGCAAAAACTAAAACAGGAAACACCCATGCTCAGGTCCATCCAACGCTGGTCTGACCAATCGGATTCCTCACTTTAAGATTGCTTCGAATACGTGGACTGGGATATGTTCCGCATAGCCTCAGACAATAATATTGATGTATACACTGACTCGGTGAGCGAGTTTAATAGGAAGTGCATTGGAGATGTGGTACCCACTGTGACAATTAAAACGTTTCCTAACCAGAAACCGTGGATTAATGGCAGCATTCGTGCTAAACTGAAAACGCAAACTACCGCTTTTAAACATGGCAAGGCGACTGGAAACATGACCGAATACAAACAGTGTAGCTATTCCCTCCGCAAGGCAATCAAACAAGCAAAGCGTCAGTATAGAGTTAAAGTAGAGCTGCAATTCAACGGCTCAAACAATGGACGGTCAATCACAGATAACAAAAATATAAACAGCACGGCCGTGGACACCAACGTCTTGTTCCAGATAAATTAAAACAACTTATTTTCTCGCTTTGAGGACAATACAGTGCCACTAACAGAGCCCGCTACCAAAGCCAGTTGGCTCTCCTTTTCCGTGGCCAACATGAGTAAAACATTTAAACGTGTTAACTTGTTGGGGCTAGGGGGCAGTATTTACACGGCCGGATAAAAAACATACCCGATTTAATCTGGTTACTAATCCCAGTAACTAGAATATGCATATACTTATTATATATGGATAGAAAACACCCTAAAGTTTCTAAAACTGTTTGAATGGTGTCTGTGAGTATAACAGAACTCCTATGGCAGGCAAAAACCTGAGAAGGTTTCATGCAGGAAGTGACCTGTCTGACAAGGTGTTGTTGTTCTTGCTTCTGTTTATTGAAGAGTCAGGATCTTAGCTGTAACGTGACAATTCCTACAGCTCCAATAGGCTCTCAGAGCCCGGGAAAAACCTGAACGATGACGAGGCAGCCTCAGGCTGAAACACATTATCGCCTTTTCCAAGTGGCCCATCAGAGGACAATGGAATTAGGCGTGTGCCCGATTCGACCCCGTGCAGTATTTTCCTTCGGCTGTTTAGCTAATTGCAGATTCCCGGTCGGAATATTATCGCTTTTTTACGAGAATAATGGCATAAAAATTGATTTTAAACAGCGGTTGACATGCTTCGAAGTACGGTAATGGAATATTTAGAATTTTTTTGTCACGTTATGCGCAATGCGCACGACCGTGATTTACCATTCTGATAGTGTCTAGAACGCACGAACAAAACGTCGCTGATGGAACATAACGATGGATTATTTGGGACCAAATCTACATTTGTTATTGAAGTAGAAGTCCTGGGAGTGCATTCTGACGAAGAACAGGAAAGGTAAGACCATTTTTCTTATAGGAAATGTGATTTTGGTGAAGGCTAAACTGGGTGGGTGTCTAAATAGCTAGCCCGTGATGCCGGGCTATCTACTCAGAATATTGCAAAATGTGCTTCATCCGAAAAGCTATTTTAAAATCGGACATATCAAGTGCATAGAGGAGTAATGTATCTATAATTCTTAAAATAATTGTTATGCTTTTTGTGAACGTTTATCGTGAGTAATTTAGTAAATTGTTAGTAAATTCCCCAGAAGTTTGCGGGGGGTATGCTTTTTCTGAACGTCACATGCTAATGTAAAAAGCTGGTTTTTGATAGAAATATGAACTTGATTGAACAGACATGCATGTATTGTATAACATAATGTCCTAGGTGTGTCATCTGATGAAGACCATCAAAGGTTAGTGCTGCATTTAGCTGTCTTCTGGGTTTTTGTGACATTATATGCTAGCTTGAAAAATGGGTGTCTGATTATTTCTGGCTGGGTACTCTGCTGACATAATCTAATGTTTTGCTTTCGTTGTAAAGCCTTTTTGAAATCGGACAGTGTGGTTAGATTAACGAGAGTCTTGTCTTTAAATAGCTGTAAAATAGTCATATGTTTGAGAAATTGAAGTAATAGCATTTCAAACGTTTTGAAAATCGCGCCACAGGATTCAACTGGCTGTTACGTAGGTGGGACGAATTCGTCCCGCCGGTCCCATAGAGGTTAACCCTCGCAAGGCCACCGGACCAGACGGCATCCCTAGACGTGTCCTCAGAGCATGCGCAGACAAGCTGGTTGGTGTGTTTACGGACATATTCAACCAATCCCTATCCCAGTCTGCTGTCCCCACATGCTTCAAGATGGCCACCATTGTTCCTATTCCCAAGAAAGCTAAGGTAACTGATCTAAATGACTATCGCCCCAAAGCACTCACTTCTGTCATCATGAAGTGCTTTGAGAGACTAGTCAAGGATCATGTCACCTCCACCCTACCTGATACCCTAGACCCACTCCAATTTGCTTAACGCACGAATAGGTCAACTGACGATGCAATCGCCATTACACTGCACACTGCCCCATCTCATCTGGACAAGAGGAATACCTATGAAAGAATGCTGTTCATTGACTACAGCTCAGCATTCAACACCATACTAACCTCCAAACTTGTCATTAAACTCGAGACCCTGGGTCTCGACCCTGCCCTGTGGAACTGGGTCATGGACTTTCTGACGGGCCACCCTCAGGTGGTGAGGGTAGGTAACAACATCTCCTCCACGCTGATCCTCAACACTGGGGCCCCAAAAGGGTGCGTTCTCAGCTCTCTCCTGTACTCCCTGTTCACCAATGACTGCATGGCCATGCACACTTCCAACTCAATCATCAAGTTTGCAGATGAGACCACTGTGGTAGGCTTGATTACCAACAACGACGAGACGGCCTACAGGGAGGAGGTGAGGGCCCTCGGAGTGTGGTGTCAGGAAAATAACCTCTCACTCAACGTCAACAAAACAAAGGAGATGATCATGTACTTCAGGAAACAGCAGAAGGAACACCCCTATATCCACATCAACCGGACAGTAGTGGAGAAGGTGGAAAATTTTAAGTTCCTCGGCGTACAGAGTAAAATATTTGCATATTATTAGTAGATTTGGATAGAAAACACTCTGAAGTTTCTAAAACTGTTTGAATTATGTCTGTGAGTATAACAGAACTCATATGGCAGGCAAAAACCTGAGAAAAATCCAACCAGTTAGTGGGAAATCTGAGAATTGTAGTTCTTCTTTTGAATCCCTATCAAAACTACAGTGTCTGTGGGGTCACGTTGCACTTCCTAAGGCTTCCATTGGCTGTCAACAGCCTTTAGAAACTTGTTTCGTGCATCTCCTGTTACTGGGCAGAGAATAGGAGCTCAGTCAATGAGTGGACTGCCTGGGTCCAGTAAGTTGTTTACTGCGTGGGCACGTTTGGCGCGCCGCTCCTTCTTTTTCCTCTGTAATGAATACGCTATTGTCCAGTTGGAATATTATCGATGTTTTATGTTAAAAAGACCCTAAGGATTGATTGTAAACAACGTTTGACATGTTTCTACGAATGGTAATGGAACTATTTGACTTTTCGTGTCTGGATTTACACTTGCGCGTTATGCCTTTGGATAGTGATCTGAACGCATGAACAAAACGGAGGTATTTGGACATAAATATGGAGTATTTCGAACAAAAGAACATTTCTTGTGGAAGTAGGAGTCCTGGCAGTGCATTCTGACGAAGATCAGCAAAGGTAAGAGAATATTTATAATACTAATTCTGAGTTTAGTTGACCCCAGAACTTGGCGGGTATCTGTATAGCTTGCTTTGATGGTTGAGCTATGTACTTAGAATATTGAAAAATGTGCTTTCTCCGTAAAGCTATTTTAAAATCTGACACAGCGGTTGCATTAAGGAGAAGTATATCTATAATTCTTTCAATAACTGTTGTAAATTTTATCAACGTTTATGATGAGTATTTTTGTAAATTGATGTGCTCATTCACCGAAAGTTTTGGTGGGAATACATTTTCTGAACATCACGCGCCAATGTAAAATGGGGTTTTTGGATATAAATATGAACTTTATCGAGCAAAACATACATGTATTGTGTAACATGAAGTCCTATGAGTGCCATCTGATGAAGATCATCAAAGGTTAGTGAATATTTTAGCTGTATTTTTGGTTTTTGTGATGCATGTCCTTGCTTGGAAAATGGCTGTGTGGTTTTTCTTGTGAAGTTTATGTCCTAACATAATCTAATTTTATGCTTTCACCGTAAAGCCGTTTTGAAATTGGACAATGTGGTTAGATTAACGAGAAGTTTATCTTTAAAATGGTGTAAAATAGTTGATTGTTTGAGAAAATGAAATTATGAGATTTTGCTGTTTTGTATTCCGCGCCATGCGATTTCACTGGCTGTTGATAGTGTGTGCCGCGTAAAAGTTAACCGCAAGGCTCTCCAGAGGGTAGTGCGGTCTGCACAACGCATCACAAGGGGCAAACTACCTGCCCTCCAGGACACCTACACCACCCGATGTCACAGGAAGGCCAAAAAGATCATCAAGGACAACAACAACCCAGAAGTCGAGGTCAGTACAGGTGCATCAAAGTTGTGACCGAGAGACTGAAAAACAGCTTCTATCTCAAGGCCATCAGACTGTTAAACAGCCATTACTAACATTGAGTGGCTGCTGCCAACATACTGGCTCAAATCTCTGACCACTTTAATAAATGGACTTAACAAAGGTATCACTAGTCACTTTAAATAACGCAACTTTAATAATGTTTACATATCCTACATTACTCATCTCATATGTATATACTGTTTTCTATTCTATACCATCTACTGCATCTTGCCTATGCTGCACGGCCATCGTTCATCCATATATTTATATGTACATATTGTTATTAATCCCTTTACATTTGTGTGTATTAGTTAGTTGTTGTGAATTTGTTAGATTACTTGTTAGATAGTACTGCATTGTCGGAACTAGAAGCACAAGCATTTTGCTACACTCGCATTAAAATCCGCTAACCATGTGTATGTGACCAATAAAATTTGATTTGATTTGATAATACACTGACAGGGGCTGAATAGAATAGAATGAGTCTCCATTGCCAGAGGTGAACATGTGTGTTATAGATTGACCCGAGAGGAAACATGTGACTGAGCTCTCAAACACTTACATCATCATCTTAATCAGTCCCCATGACAACACATCCCCACCCTATGATCAACCTCCTGTTGAAAATAAACCTCATTCCCACCACTGTCGGTGGGACACGTGATGCCGTTATTACGTAGATAATAACTCCCCTGTCTGCTGTGGGAGGGAGGGTACATGGGCAGGCGGGTCGATCTATGTCTTGGTTCTGTAGTTTCTCTCCCATCAAGGAGATGGATCTGCAGTACTGGAGGGTTTAATCAGGGTAAGAGACAGAGGGGGACAAGGCGTGGGTGATACAGTATACTATATCTCTACCGATGGGTCCCTAGCTGCTGCCATATGATGAGATGGTGCTGAAGGTGTAAAGAAAGCACTGAGGAGGATGAAGACATTCTGGACGTCCTTTTACATTCACATAATTTAGCAGACACTCTTATCCAGAGCAACTTACAGTAATGAGCACATCCATTTTCAGACTTTTTCGTACTGTCCCCAACCATGGGAATTGAACTCACAACCCTGACATTGAAATAGCCATGCTCTACCAACTGAGTCACACAGGACCTCAACAATAAAATGTTTTTACTCTTTGTGGTAAAGATAGCAGATGTTCTAAATGATGGCCGTAGCTCAAATGTAGAAAGGGAAGATAGCGGGAGAAAGACAGAGGAGAGTAATGTAAGAAAACAAAGCAGTGGGTAGAAAATATTGCAACTGCTCAGACCTCTCATTCCAGCATCTACTATTTATGTCTGTAAATCAAGCGTGAAGGGTTAGATATTGCATTCACTATTTTGTTGAACTGCATCATTCTATTCCATTGTGTTCACACAGACTAATTTCATGGACTAGGCTTAATACGGTCATGCCGTCTTCAAGGAGACCCCAACGCAATCAACAGAATACCCATGTCCCCCAACCCTTCTTTCCCTAACCAATTACATTTACAGATGATATTCTCTGACGAGATCAAAAGCCACACATATGTTTCCCAACCCAGCCTGAACCTGGATACAGGAAATCTGATTGGTCCCTTAGATTATCTCAATTAAGTGCAGCAGGCTCAACCCGAGACATACAACAAAAACAGATTCAGTTGGAGATAAACGTAACTAATTAATGAATTGTAAAACCTAAAGGGAAATGTGTTTGATCCTTCACAGCTTCACACCGTAATTCAAGTGCCTCCTTAACGGCTGTTGGCTGAATCATATTGGTAATCAATTTTACGTTGATTTCCACGGTTCGTCTCCGGTTACTGCTGATGTATGGGGCCATCGAAGTTTAATTTTGTTTTACAGTGCGCACAGAAAGGCTCTCATACTATTCATCGTAACGTCCTGTAACGTCCTGTAGCACCTGGCTCTGCACCATCTGTTGTTCTCGTTGTCTTGGCGATGTGTAAAATCAGTTTAGCTGATTCACGGACAACTGACAAAACCTATAGGAAGTGTTCCCACTAGCTCTGTGTGCGATGGCAATGCCATTTTAACAGTCCTCCATTCATACCTGGGAAGTGACCTACACCAATGCAAACACAGCAGTAATAACAAAGCCTCCATGCATCACCACTAGGGCCAACACACACACACACACACACACACACACACACACACACACACACACACACACACACACACACACACACACACACACACACACACACCTTGGAACCTCACAATGCCACCTAACCAATTCTGTCAGTTACATTGTGTTCTACGTCATCCTATTCAGGGACCTGACTCCTCTTACAACAAACACTCCCATTCACAAAAACAAGCACAATAGTATCTCAGCTGTGGCACATGGATCCTATTTTCTACCTTCAAACAGAGAAGGGAGAAAGATAACATAGTGTTTTTGTTTGAGTGAACAGAGGACTCTATTTCATGTGAACTGACGGCGGTGTTGAGGATTCATCATGGTGTTCTGATGGGTTTGTTGGTTCTGAAACCTCCTTACCAGCAGCCAAGGAACAGTTAACACAACTAAAGCCTTTTCCCTCTCCATGTTGTATCTAGCACTGTTGCCAATACATGTAGATGTATTCACCTCTAAAGAGTCTAGGGACCCTCGACATCAGGAAACTTGTCAGGAATAGAAGATGAATGTGCATGAACACACACACACACACACACACACACACACACACACACACACACACACACACACACTCTAAATCCTCAAAATCGAAGACTTCCTTTTGGATTCCCTGGCTCGGGTGACCAGACATGCGCGGTTGCCTGGCAACCCTGTCTCCATGTGAGGAGATGGAGGCGTTGAGTGATGGGATCACAGTGTGTCAGCTCACGGGGTTTGGCTGGACTGTCAGAGAGACACGAGAGGAAGTTGAGCTGCACAGAGAAAACCATCTCTTCCCATCTCCAATCTGACCTCCCCAGGAAAAAAATACCCCAATGCTCAAATGTATAAGGTTTAAATCTGTCAACCTGAAGAACAGCTGCCACTTTTCAGAGAATCTTTAATGGGAAAAACCACACAAGTAGCAAATTGGTGGAGAATGAGTAGGCTATACAACTTTCTGCTTGTATTTCTGTCATCAGCTGTTATTGGGTGATAACATTCATTCATAATTCTGTCTTTAAGACTGAACAAACAACCCCCTCAGAACAAATGACAAGTGTGACTGTGAGACAACAGAAAAGATAAGGAGGGAGATCAGTCCAACAAAGGTGCATGTATGAAGAGGATTTGACTGTTGTATGAGGGAAGACTATGCATCGTCAAGCCTCCGTGGTCCTTAGAAGAACACAGGTTTATCCACATGCATGGGTTGTCTCAACATGTCTTCCCAGATGCATGAGAGAAGCCTGTCATTTCTCTGAGGCGCTATACAGGATTATGGTAGAGTGGTACTACAGTATAGTGATAATACAGTAGAGTGGTACTGCAGTAGTGATACTACAGTAGAGTAGTACTACAGTAGAGTGATACTACAGTAGAGTTGTACTACAGTAGAGTTGTACTACAGTAGAGTGATACTACAGTAGAGTTGTACTGCAGTAGAGTGATACTACAGTAGAGTGATACTACAGTAGAGTGATACAACAGTAGAGTTGTACTACAGTAGAGCGATACTACAACTGCGACCTGGCCAAGATAAAGCAAAGCAGTTCGACACAAACAACAACACAGAGTTACACATGGAATAAAACAAAACATACAGTCAATAATACAGTAGAAAAATAATTCTATAAACAATGTGAGCAAATGAGGTGAGATAAGGGAGGTAAAGGCAATAAATAGGCCATGGTGGCAAAGTAAATACAATATAGCAAGTAAAACACTAGAATGGTAGACTTGCAGTGGATGAATGTGCAAAGTAGAAATACTGGGGTGCAAAGGAGCAAAATAAATAAATAAATACAGTAGTAGAGTAGTACAAAAGTAAAGTAATACACCAGTAGAATGGTACTACAGTAGAGCGGTACTACAGTAGAGTGGTACTACAGGGTACTACAGTAGAGTGATACTACAGGGTACTACAGAAGAGTGATACTACAGTAGAGTGATACTACAGGGTACTACAGTAGAGTGATACTACAGTAGAGTGATACTACAGTAGAGTGATACTGCAGTAGAGTGATACTACAGTAGAGTGATACTACAGGGTACTACAGTAGAGTGGTACTACAGGGTACTACAGTAGAGTGATACTACAGTAGAGTGATAAAACAGTAGAGTGATACTACAGGGTACTACAGTAGAGTGATACTGCAGTAGAGTGATACTACAGTAGAGTGATACTACAGTAGAGTGATACTGCAGTAGAGTGACACTACAGTAGAGTGATACTACAGTAGAGTGATACTACAGTAGAGTGACACTGCAGTAGAGTGATACTACAGGGTACTAGTAGAGTGATACTACAGTAGAGTGATACTACAGTAGAGTGATACTACAGTAGAGTGACACTGCAGTAGAGTGACACTGCAGTAGAGTGATACTACAGTAGAGTGATAAAACAGTAGAGTGGTACTACAGTAGAGTGATACTACAGTAGAGTGATATTACAGTAGAGTGGTACTACAGTAGAGTGATACTACAGGGTACTACAGTAGAGTGATACTACAGTAGAGTGATACTACAGTAGAGTGACACTGCAGTAGAGTGATACTACAGGGTACTACAGTAGAGTGATACTACAGTAGAGTGACACTGCAGTAGAGTGATACTACAGGGTACTGCAGTAGAGTGATACTACAGTAGAGTGATACTACAGTAGAGTGGTACTACAGTAGAGTAGTACTACAGTAGAGTGATACTACAGTGTAGTGATACTACAGGGTACTACAGTAGAGTGATACTACAGTAGAGTGATACTACAGTAGAGTGATACTACAGGGTACTACAGTAGAGTGACACTACAGTAGAGTGATACTGCAGTAGAGTGGTACTACAGTAGAGTGATACTGCAGTAGAGTGATACTGCAGTAGAGTGATACTACAGTAGAGTGATACTGCAGTAGAGTGATACTACAGTAGAGTGACACTGCAGTAGAGTGATACTGCAGTAGAGTGATACTGCAGTAGAGTGATACTACAGTAGAGTGATACTGCAGTAGAGTGATACTACAGTAGAGTGACACTGCAGTAGAGTGATACTACAGTAGAGTGATACTGCAGTAGAGTGATACTACAGTAGAGTGACACTGCAGTAGAGTGATAAAACAGTAGAGTGATACTACAGTAGAGTTATACTGCAGTAGAGTGATACTACAGTAGAGTGATACTGCAGTAGAGTGATACTACAGTAGAGTGACACTGCAGTAGAGTGATAAAACAGTAGAGTGATACTACAGTAGAGTGATACTACAGTAGAGTGATACTACAGGGTACTACAGTAGAGTGACACTGCAGTAGAGTGATAAAACAGTAGAGTGATACTACAGTAAAGTGATACTACAGGGTACTACAGTAGAGTGATACTACAGTAGAGTGATACTACAGTAGAGTGATACTACAGGGTACTACAGTAGAGTGATACTACAGTAGAGTGATACTACAGTAGAGTGATACTGCAGTAGAGTGGTACTACAGTAGAGTGGTCATACAGTAGAGTGGTCATACAGTAGAGTGGTACTACAGTAGAGTGATACTGCAGTAGAGTGATACTACAGTAGAGTGATACTACAGTAGAGTGATACTACAGGGTACTACAGTAGAGTGATACTACAGTAGAGTGATACTACAGTAGAGTGGTCATACAGTAGAGTGGTCATACAGTAGAGTGGTCATACAGTAGAGTGATACTACAGTAGAGTGATACTACAGTAGAGTGGTCATACAGTAGAGTGGTCATACAGTAGAGTGATATTACAGTAGAGTGATACTACAGTAGAGTGGTAGTACAGGGTACTACAGTAGAGTGACACTGCAGTAGAGTGACACTGCAGTAGAGTGGTACTGCAGTAGAGTGACACTGCAGTAGAGTGATACTACAGTAGAGTGATACTACAGTAGAGTGATACTGCAGTAGAGTGATACTGCAGTAGAGTGATACTACAGTAGAGTGATACTACAGTAGAGTGATACTAAAATAGAGTGATACTACAGTAGAGTGACACTGCAGTAGAGTGATACTACAGTAGAGTGATACTACAGTAGAGTTATACTGCAGTAGAGTGATACTACAGGGTACTACAGTAGAGTGATACTACAGTAGAGTGGTACTACAGTAGAGTGATACTACAGTAGAGTGATACTGCAGTAGAGTGATACTACAGTAGAGTGATACTACAGTAGAGTGGTACTACAGGGTACTACAGTAGAGTGATACTACAGGGTACTACAGAAGAGTGATACTACAGTAGAGTGGTACTACAGTAGAGTGATAATACAGTAGAGTGATACTACAGTAGAGTGATACTACAGGGTACTACAGAAGAGTGATACTACAGTAGAGTGATACTACAGTAGAGTGATACTACAGGGTACTACAGTAGAGTGATACTACAGGGTACTACAGTAGAGTGATACTACAGTAGAGTGATACTGCAGTAGAGTGATACTACAGTAGAGTGATACTACAGTAGAGTGGTACTACAGGGTACTACAGTAGAGTGATACTACAGGGTACTACAGAAGAGTGATACTACAGTAGAGTGATACTACAGTAGAGTGATACTACAGTAGAGTGATACTACAGGGTACTACAGTAGAGTGATACTACAGGGTACTACAGTAGAGTGATACTACAGTAGAGTGATACTACAGTAGAGTGATACTACAGTAGAGTGATACTACAGGGTACTACAGTAGAGTGATACTACAGGGTACTACAGTAGAGTGATACTACAGTAGAGTGATACTACAGTACAGGCCAACTCTATTCCCTCTGTTAGTCTGCTATGCCATGAGAGATGGTGGTTTAAGTCAAGCAGACACCTGTAAGCCTTTATTCTAAAACAAGGTCACTAAGACATTTCAATGTTGATAATCCATGAGAATTTTCTGTTCTATGCATTAAACATATTGAGACAAAAAACCTGACCCTGAGTCTGCTTGCCCCGATTCCCTCAATGGTTTGTTTCAACAATCTCATTGTTGTCCTGTACTGTAGTTAATGTGGGTGGAGAGGGAAAGGGGATACCACATCTGTTGCACAATTTGATGCATTCAATTAAAATGTGTCTTCTGCATTTAAGCCCTCAGGATCAGAGAGATGCATGACATCCATGTCATCGGCGTAAAGGTAGCAGTTGTTTTTCTGGGTTAACTGTCTTGCTCAAGGGTAGAACAGCAACTTTTTCCACACTGCCGGCTCGGGGATTGGAATCAGCAACGTTTCGGTTACTGGCCCATCGCTCTTAACCACTAGGCTACCAGCCGTCCGGAGACGGCATGTGGTCAGGTTTCCCACAAGGTTTGGTCCATTCATTGAGTCCATGTCATTGATAGTCCCTCCCCTGTGTACTGCTGTGTACTGAGGGAGGGGACAACAGCGTGATGTTGTTTCCATGGTAACGGATCCAGTGGGGGTGCAGGGCCTTAATGACTTATATGGCCTCTGTTAATGCTATCTCATGATCTCTATTACCATGACAATAGCCTGAGCCGACTGTAAACACAGACTGACTACCACTCTTCAGTTGGTAACAAGTCCTCCATTCCACTTCGAATCAGCGTGAGCTTCTCACCATTCTCAACGTATTTTTGGGGGGGATACATTTTTTGTTGTTGCAAAAATGGAATGCGTTGTGAGGCCTTCATATTAGCGTGATAGGGTACTCACCATTCAAGCACAACATAGCCGAGCTGGCACCTAGGAGCAGGTGCAGTCAAGCATTATGTTTGCACACCTGGAAGTCACATTCTTCCAGAGATCAACATGCTGACACACGCTGACATGCATGTGCACACTCAACGTGACATACTTAGGGAGCATGGCCGGACTGAACTCAATTAACTGTTAGCTTCACTAGAACATTACTTACACTTAGAATACTCCCTGGAACAAATCTTTAATACACCTCAACTATTTTCCTTTTTAAGTGAAAGAATGTTGTCTCTTGAGAGAGATAGACATCAGAGATGACATGTTTTGGACTGAACTCAAACATCATTGCTTCTGCCAGGAATAGTTTTTGTTTCCATTCCCATAATGCTACCCTCCTTCTTCTCCCTCCTCAGTATCTAACTGTAATCCACAGTGATAACGGGTTTTGGGTTAACACCAGTGATGTATATAAACATGTAATGTGTGTCTGTGGCTGCATCCGTCTGACTAATCTGCCTGCCAGGAGACCGTGCAGAATATCTGATGACTCATCCCTCACTCTAAAGTGTAGCATAGAGAGCCGGTGTGCCTTGAGAATGTCATACGCTGGAGATTATAAAATACATGAAGAGTCTTGAAAATACCTCTTTGACCAAGAACATGAGTGGATGTCTTCCTGTGAAAGGCGAGGGCTGAAGGTCTTCAATAAATATGCATACCTATAATCCCTGACCTTTCTTTCTAATACTAAAAACGTACATTTCAACACAACAACACACACTGTAAAAATGCAGTAGATAACATGAAGTGAACACTAGTGAGTGTTATAGCAAAACCATAGAATACTCGTTGTGGAGGTCAAAAATGAAACGCTGCCGGAGCTGGAGACATCAGTTTTAACCCATTTCTGTCCAAACTCTAGCCAGTCTGCCCGAGTAGAATGTTAACAGGGCAACTGAACAGACAGAGCCTCTTGGGAATGAGGAGACTACAGGGAGACAGTCTCTTCAGGCTGCAGTGTGATTGGTTGGGACAGGGCTCTAGAGGGATAGGCAATGAGTGGTGGCAGGACTAATCGCTTATTTTCTACCCTGCTGCGGCACTCATAGCCTCTGAAAATGCTCATTACACTTCAAAGCAGCCCAGCTGGTCTCAGTAGCTAAAACCACCATGAGATGTGCAAACGGGAAAGTTCAGGTTCTGTTAATGGTCAGTGTCTTGAACTTATGAAACCATGTCTGAACTGTGGAACCCACCACGTACGTACCTGATGTACATGAGGGTGCTGATTGAATAGTGTACCGCTATTATACACTAACCTATCATGTAGGTTACGACTAAACCATGAACTTTGACTAGAAAGCACGGGATCTGTGGGTGCTCATAGGTTTGATGCTGGAAAAACAAGACTGGATTCCATTTCATTACAATGTGCAAAACTGAGGAAAAAGCCAAACCCCAACAAACCCACACCAACAAATATTAATTGAATCCATCTGCAAATACATAACTTTTTCTGTAGACTGAAGACTGCATGTGATTGCCATTTTACGATACGCTCGTGTTGTTGTTTTTTTCCCTGTCTCCTGCATTATGGTAAGCTTACGGCAGTTGCCGTAGCAACAGCCTATAACAACTACTTCCTCCCCATCCTCCCTCAACTACGGCTGTATAGCCATTAACCACATTCCATTACTCCACACAATGGTGGTGGAGCCCTTCCTGGTACCTGGGAGAGGCATTATGGTTTATCAGGCTGGGCTGGTTGGGTGGAGGCGGGGTGAGGGCCTATACATTATAATGTGGGATTCTAGCAGCCAGCAAACAGCAAGCAGCTTCTGGTTTATCTTACTGACCCTTAGGGCCCTGGTTGGCTACCTGTAATTGAAATAACTCAACACTTGGCCTAACCCGGCAGCCGTGGCTTTGTTTAGAGCTGACGTCTCGCTGTTACTTCTGCTTGGCTTGAGGCACTGTGAGCCCAATGAAACCAATGGAAGTCTGCCTGAGTGGAGTGAGATACACAATGGGCTGGATGTGGGAATGAATCTATCATCATTAACACAAGGAAAAAAATCTAATGATTTATTATTTAAATATTGAAATGGCATGGGCGACCGAGAAAAACGAATTGGTACAATTTAAGACCAAGTGGCAAACACTAATTCAGGCACTAGAGATGGAGGTGTGAGCATGCAGGTCTGGGTAGAGGAGATGTAGTCGTTCTTTGTGTGCGCCTGTATCTTGTTGTCCGTATGTGTGTTTGTTTCTGCTGTGGGAAAAAAAGGAAGTCTGCACAGAGGATAGCAGGGAAGAGCCACCCCACAATTTGGCTTTGTTTTTAACAAGAGATGTTATCTCTATGGTTCAATAAATAAAATACTTTTTGGTGCCTTGTGGAGTCCATATTATGTGGTAAAAAATTCACACACAATTATCAAGTTAATCAGATCCATACATTTCCTCCGCTGCATGCTCTCTGTGGAAACTGCATCCTTGGTAAATCTCTCTCTTGATGAAACCCCTCCTAACCAGGCTGCCAGGCCCGTTACATTATCAGATTGTCCCACATAGGGAAAGACCAGGGTCACTAGACACCACACAATAGCTTAGATTGTTGCTTTAGAAAACCCCCAAAAGGAAAACAGCATATAAAGTTTCATACGATCGGGCAACAATGTAAACTGGGTCACTAGAGCTGACTGCCTCCTCCAAAAACAAAAGGCTCCAGGGCAAGGATAGGCTACTTAATGACCCAAAATGGTCACTGCAAGATCCCCTGACTAGATATCGTAATCTTTATCCCCTTAGCGATGCAACTAGGAGGCTTATTGGAGTCTTGTGATGCCATGTTTTATTGTCTTGAACGAAATGAAATGCGTGTGATTTATCAGTGGTGTCTGTATTCCTGTACACTGCATGTACCTTCCAGTATCAGACAGTTACATAATATGATATATATAGTGGATCGGGTGGTGTGATGTTGACAGTTTATACTTTCAAAAGAGTGGGCATGGATTTTCCCCCACATGTCTGTGAGTCTATGTACTGTAGTGCTTTAGCAGTTCAGTGGCTTCACATGTTATTTGCACTTTCTGAAACCATAACTTTGTCAGATCATATCTGATACCACTTTGCTTTAGGAATTAAAGACCATGTTAAAATACCATCACCACACCTAATTCAAATCATGCTCAAAAACATCACTCACACTGTACTGGTGAAGGTAAAAATGCGGAGTTTGTGCTGATGCATTATATCACACATGATAGTGTGCCATAGTATAGTACATATTAAACCAGGAATGCTGCCTGGTGTCTGACACACAAAACCACTCCTGCCTATCCTACGAGAAATAATCAATATTTGCTTTCAGCTGTTCTGAGACATACATGTATGTGCACAGTATCACGAGAACACGCGTCCTCTGAACCAGCAACAACACTGTCAGGAATCAACTCCCCTTGACTGACAGTTGGCCGAACCTTGCTGTTATGTTGCTATAGAGAGAGCGAGAGGTAGAGAGAAGTAGAGAGGTAGAGTGATAGATAGAGAGAGAGACAGAGAGGTAGAGAGGTAGAGAGAGATAGAGACAGAGAGGAGGTAGAGAGAGATAGAGACAGAGAGGAGGTAGAGAGGTAGAGAGAGGTAGAGACAGAGAGAGAGTTACATAAAATTTGACATACCAATTAGGATCTAACAAAAAGACTTGAATCAGTTATAGAACCCATTGCCCTTTATGGTTGTGAAGTCTGGGGTCCTCTCACCAACCAAATAT